>NW_027113385.1:0-4760 GCF_000696795.3 Halyomorpha halys
AGTGGTTAAGGCTGGTTCGAGGCCATGGTCCAAAGTCCAAGGACACGAGAGTGGTTAAGGTTGGTTCGAGGCTAGGGTCCAAAGTCCAAGTGGTTAAGGCTGGTTCGAGGCTAGGGTCCAAAGTCCAAAAAGGCTCATTTACTGTCCCAGAATCGGCCTTTCCTCCCTACTTAGATGTAACTGACATTTCCAGATTGTGTAGAGTGTTTAAGTAAAAATGAATGCAGGAAATTTTCAGATGCTCTGGATACATGAAATCTAAACACTTCAATGAACTTACTGAGTCTGTAATTATTGTGGTTCCAAGACAAACAGAAGTGAAGTGCTGCTGCTATTGCATTGAGTTCGGCAATCTCTATTTACTCTATTTTCATTATAAAAAGAAAAAAAATAAAGACAGGCGAAATGAAAAGAAACGCAAATATCAGCAAAGCAGGGTTGTATATGAATGATAAAAATTCATAGAAATAGTAACATAAGTTAACAACATTAGAAATGATGGATTTACACCGAATCGATAGGATTTTAAAATATACAATCTTAAACTAAAGTTAATTATTGAATCCGAAATTTGGAGAAATTCTTTAATTAATTAAAACACAAAGAGCACAAACGTTAATCAGCTGACAGTATAAAACTATTCTAACTGAATAAAAACTTGTGGATTCAGCACAAGCACTCTGTGATTAGTCCCCAAAAACAGACACTCAATGTGTCAGTCAAAAAGTCAGGCCAACTTGTACTAGCCAATCCAAATAAACTTTTCATATGCTTGCGCATGCTCGGATTAAGCTCTCAGTTTCGCAGCAATTTAGAAATTTTAAAGATTAATAGTGTGAGGGAGAGAGGAATCATGTGAGATAAAAAAAAAATCATATAATGTTTAAATTATTTTATGGTTAAAAAATTATCAAGTTAAATGAAGGAAAATAGACAGAATATATATCTAAAGTTAAAGTTTTTGTTTTGAAATAATTTAAATATTTGAGTCTTGCCCACATTGTACTAAACAAATAAATTAATTTCGACGTACTCCTGACGGATAAATATCAGTGCCATCACTCTTCTAACTTATGGTATGAAGTTTTAATTAAATTACAAACTTTTCAGTTATAAAGCAATCAACAACTTTAATTTAAATTTAATTGTTTATTCTTATTGATATCAACTAACTAAAATCTCTTTTTTTGCTCACAATTTCTCTTTCCTCAGAGAGAGAAAGAAGAAGAGAGGGAAAAAGAGAGAAAGAGAAGCGAGGGAGGGGGATTTCGAAGAAAACTAGCATTTCACGGTGACGGTGACATGTGATTATTACTCGATGGAGTTAACAAATCAAGATTAATCAAACAAATATTAGAATTACTATGTCAGCGATTTTCAGTATAAGGGTGAGAGACAACAAAATAACAATACTAGTTTTTGTGACAAAAACTGTTAACAGGCAAGAAAATATCCGCAAAAACGAACTGAAAAGGTAAAGGAGATAATAGCATATATAATATAAATAGGAAAGTGTTGTTCAGCGTTTCCATTCTTTGAAACTTGAATACAATTCTCTCGCCTGAGCGAGATTTTAAAATAAAATTGAGAGGGATTAATTGTTGGGGACAGATTAATTAAAACTACTATCTTTAGTGAAACCTAGATTAAATATTGAAATGACATACTGATTAAAAATAGAGATGACTAGAAAAAATTTCAATAGAAAAACAATCAATTACTTTAATTTTAATAAATTTCTAATCCAGAAATATCTGAAAGTAATGATCAAAACTTGGATACAAGCGAGTGAGAGAGAATTAGAGCATTTAGTTCCTTTTTTGGTCGTTAAATAACTTTTTGTGAGTGTTAATCACAAACCATTGAACTAATGGTATTTATTTACGTTTGAAATCAGAAATTTTTCAAGAAAATCAACATGGCTATTTAATTTTTAGCAAGAACAAGATTTCCTTAGATTGGAAAAATTGCAATAATATTACTATATTCAGTTATATGATTCAAGTGCAGGTCTTAAGTACAAATGATTGTCGAGATTGTACACTTGATTGCTCACGTCGACTTGTGTTTGGGACCTGCACTTGTCGCCCTGATGAAGACCTGAAATTCTGGCCGAAACGTTGGTACCAATAAACAACTTATAACTTATTTGTGTTCTTCACTCACCGCATCTCCAACCATCTTCTCATCGCAATATGTTTTATATTGCACAATATTGCACGTTTTGGGGTTACTGTAGTAATTTGCACATTTTGAGGTTTTTCTGCGCGAAGTTACTTCTTTTTTTCATCATACCTAGAGATCGGATTTTCTTACTATTACATATTATATTCCTTTGTATAACATGTATAAAGTTTTTCCCTATCCGATTCACGGTTTATGTATTAATATTTAAGAAGTGTACGAAAATTCCCACATTACACACATAGGTAAGTATGAAAATATTTATTTATTTTTTACTGATTAAATTTATAGTATAGAATTGCAAAAGATGAGGTAAGGCCAAGAATTATTATACAAGTGAAGAGAAGAAAACAAAAGTGTCGTATACTCATTGGATTTTGTAAATCAATTAATCAGTAATTTTGAGGAACTATGAAGAATCTGTTTTGAGTAAGCTTAATTTTTATAAGAAATATTCATCGTTAATTTTTTTGATTTGGGATCTCACTTCGACTTTAACCCTCTATTATTGTGACTGACTTCGTAGTGATTAGTCACAATCTATTATTCCCGTTTTCATTCTTAATTATTAGTTTTATTTACAAAGTAGACATTTTAAACAATTTTTCAAGGGTGTGGATTTGCACAATTGCACAATTTTACACATAATTGTTTTTCATTCTCGTTTGTCGATTTTTTACTGCTCGAAAATCCGGTATCTTATTACCATTGAGAGCCTTTATTTTTGTACTTGAACCTTTTATTTTGTGATTCTCCATAAATGACCTAATTATAATTTTTTATACTTATTATTGAGAGTGCGGTGGCACTACTAACTCCAAGGACTCGGGTTCGAATCTGGCTGGGCAGATAATAATTTTTTCTTACACTGTAGGCGTGAGTCAACCCTATGGGCCATGGAGCCCTGCTGAGGTACACCCAGCATCATAAAGTTGGTACCCTTAATTGTGGAAAAAACTTATGGTTGATGGTTATCTTGAAAAAATTACCTCCCTGTATAACTGTTATTCCAAAAACAGTCCTTTCGTACAAAATACTGAACCCCTGACTCTTCACATTATATTCACTCAACTTTACAGTTCTTCCAGTATTCTTTGCTGTCCATTGTTGAAGAGTATTGTCCTATAACAAATAGTGAAGCCAAAGCCTATGAAGGGGTGGTATAAATGACCTAATCAGTCTAGTGGTGCTAAAGCGGCCACCTGTAGTTCACCATCGATCCACCAATGACAATGGGTTTAATTCCTGCCGTGGGATCTGAGGCCTCAAGGTCTTGGTTGGAGTATTACACACTATATTACACTAGTGTTGGAGTAGTGTCACTATATATAGTATTCAAACGTTTTATTTAGAAAAAAATGTCACAAAATATGATTTACAAAGTTTTTTTTAGAATAGGTAATATATAAATAATTATTATAGATTTGTTTATGCGAGAAGGGACATGCAAGTGCAGCCATAATAGAAACCACTTTTTAAATCTGGAAATTCCTAAAATCATGTAAGCTAATCAAAATATACAAAATTGTTTTCTTGATTGGTTACCACACTTCTTTCACCGATTAACTTAATTAAAGCATAGGGGGGCTCATAAGTTACCAATTGATTAAATGGATATATGAACATAAAATTTGTTATGATACATAACTTTAAAATAAATTTGTTTGTTCAATATTGAAGTACAGCGACACTATCTGCTGGTCTATCCTGTAACTACTGTAGCAACCCAAACCAACACGATCTGACATGACGAACCTAGCTGCCGCAACGTGAGCTACTACAGTCATCACACAGATATCTTGATATATGTATTTTATTTATTTTTTGGAAATAATTTAACTTGACTTTATAGAAACATTTATTATATTTCTAAATTTATTATTTGAATCAATAAAGATTACATTAGAATCTTTGGATCCACAAAAAGCAAACGTCTTCACTTAACATTATTGGATGGTGTTTAATAGGATTAAAAAAGAAAAATTGGCAGACAGTGCGGATTTCCTCTTCAAGGGATTCTCCTCAAGAGACAGTGTTTAACAATATACTCGCACATAGTGGTTCAGACAAGTCTAGTGCTATTTTTGGAAATGTATATTGCACTTTTGTTTCACTCTGACTTCCCTGGATCTCTTTTCCTTAATCTTTTATCTTTTTCGGACCTACAGCTAGTTACTGTTGGGCTTACAATCCGCTTCGGTGATTGTAGGCTAATTTCCAGCAGGGTAAAATTTCTTTCCTGCAAGGACCGACGGCTAGTTTCCGTAGGACTTGTCATCCCCATCACGACTGTTAGGCTCCTTCCCTACGGACTATCAATTCATGAGCTAACCAGGTACCTAGCCTGTATGAATATAGAGTACCTAACATCTTCAATTGGAGTCAGAGCTATAGGTATTATTCTCTTATATATTTTCTGTCAAACAGAGTTCGTTCAAATTTTTAAGAAATTAATCTTTAGTAAAAAAAAAAAAAAATATTTCTCCTACAACCTAATATGAATTTATTTTAATACATTTCATGCAAGAAGCGTAAGACATACAAGTTCATAAGAATAATGAAATGATAAGATTCAT
>NW_027113385.1:5025-49481 GCF_000696795.3 Halyomorpha halys
ATATAGAGAGAGAGAGAGAGAGAGAGAAGTATTATTAGGTCATTGGAGAAAAAATTAGTATATATAATCTTAGATGAAATAAATAATCAGATTAAATTAAGCAGCGTTGGTCTCCAATTATTAATCCTCAGATCTCTAAATCAAGAGATTAATCATTTAATACACTAATTACTCTCCAAAAGTTAAATATTGACCCAACACTATGTTCATTACATAATTAGTCGGAAATCATTATCAGTTCTGAATAATTTGTTCAATCCTAATGGAAGGAATGCTGTCAAATGAATTATGCAACCGTAAAGGAACAGTTACTTGCTTAAGAATGATTTATGATTTGTAAGGAGATTTGCTCAATTAGCATCATAGAAGGTTTCCATATTCAATATATAACAATTATATATTGTTTACGAAAATCTATATATTTATATAATATTTAAATAGAACCGAATTAGTACTTTATTGATGAATCTTAATTTATTTTAAAAACCTCTATTATTTTTTATGTTTGTGATGATAATTAACCAGTAAATAAATTTGTTTTACAAGGAAATGATCCTACTTGTGTCTTTTAGACTGATTATAAAATTTTAATTGAATCTAGGCCTCGAAATATTGGACAAGTAGCGCATGCTGATTTGTTCATGACGTTCAATCGCCAGATTTTTCCCCAATTACGGGTATCCACTTTAAAGAGGCTAGGTGTGCTTCGCAGGATTCCATCCACAGGGTTGACTCACGGCTACAGTAGTCCAATAACTAATAATCTGCCTATGTCAAATTCGAACCCGCACGGACGCAGTGGACAAAATGCAGCCCCATCAGTAAGGCGCTCAACGCGCTGGGCTGCACCAAAGTTAAAATTGTTACGAATAATTAAAAAGAAGCCTCCTAAGATCATTATTGTATTAATAATTTTGAAAAAATTAAAATTGTTGATTTTTGTGAGCAGGGGGATGCGCAAACCCCAGCACCAAAAAAAAAAATTCGAACCCGGGTCCTTAAAGTTAGTTGCACAGTGCCTTACCCACTGAGCCACCCCCGTCCTTAGTATAATAATTTTTAAATTATAACTAAAACGGGATGCCCACTTTCAGAACCATTACTATAAATAATATTTTACATACTTTTTGAAACAATAACATAATCAAATTGATTGACAAAATATAATTTATTGATGTTGTATCTTGTATCACATTATCCTTCTATTGGTTTCGCCGTAGTCGGGTAAAAATAAAAACATTAAAATCACATTTTCGTAGGTATCCGTTCCGATCAAAATCCAATATCTCCTGTACTATTACCTACTTAAAAGATTTTAAATTTTGGATCTATTTGATCGAGTCTGGCACCCGGGACTGTTTTACAAACTCCGTAAATTCTTACCTCCTACATATTTTCTCATCATCCGTTCCTTTCTTACTGATAGATTATTCCAAGTAAACCACAATGGTTCCAATTCATCCCTCTATTTTCAATCCGCTGGTGTTCCTCAACGTAGTCCTCGGTCCCATCCTCTACACCGTCTATACAGCTGACATCCCAACAACTCCTTATGCTGATGACACATGTGTGCTCACAGTTAGTAATAACCCTTTGATTGCATTCCAAACTCTCCAGTCCCATATCACAATCCTCGAAGAATGGTGTCGAAATTGGAGGATAAAGATAAATCCCAACAAATCACATTTACTCTTCGTCGTAAACCTGCCGACTGCCCTACAGTATACTTTAATAATGTGGCTCTTACCCCTGTAGACCAGATTCGTTATCTTGGACTACATCTTGACAAACGACTAACCTCGAATCCTCACACAAGACTGAAAAGACAGGAAACTGCACGCAGATTCCGACTATTACAGCACTTACTAGACAAACGGTCTAAGCTTCCAACTCATTACAAAAGACTGATCTACATGAAAATAATAAGGCCCATCTGGACATACGGAGTTGAGCTTTGGGGCTCCACTAAGCCTTCGAATTCCTCTCGTATCCAATCTTTACAATCCTAAATCCTTCGTAAAATCCTCAATGCTCCTTATTTTGTTACTAATAAAACCATCTAATAAAGACCTAAATGTTCCTTATGTAACCGATCTATCCCGAACCCGATATTATTCCTTCCATAATAAACTCCCTAACCACCCAAACCCACTAGTTTCTAACCTTGCTTCCTCTTCCATTCCTGGCAATCCTCTGAGGCGCCTGAAAAGAAGATGGCCTCGTGACCTTATCTTGTAAACTGTTTTTAGAGTTCTACTACTGGGTAGTTTCTCTACATCCTGTATCATATTATGTCATTATGATAAAATTTACTTGTTGTATTGTTTATACAGTTGTAAATATCAATAAAAAAAAAATGATTTGGATCTATCATTTTTATTTAAATTAGATAACTAATCCGATTTCTATTATATAATCAGTATAACTCAATTAAGCAAATAAATTCGAAATGTATCAGCACCGATATAAAGCTGCTAACAATGGCAAATAGCTTGCCGTATTCATAATTAGATAAAATTTGCATAATTAACATTACATCAAGCTTTAATGAGATAATTACTTATTAATGTGGAAAAATGACTAATCATCGAACAGATATTTAATTAGTCCATAAATTACTTGTAAATGAAATAAATAATGCTTTTCATATTAATCCAGTAACATTTGAGCAATGTTAATTTTAATGGTACTTATAAATAAACCAGTGTATCAGAAGTTAATTTCTGTGATATTTTTAGAAATTTTTGTTTTTACACCATAAGAGATGATATAACTAATGAGCACTGACACAAAACTTGTTGTAGTCAAGGTCTGATAATTTTTTTTTTAAATCAAAATTCTGAATGAACTTTGTGAACATGATCACTGGAGAAAAAAACATAGAAGTTAATCGTAGATATTTTAGAAAAATCCGGGGTATGCGTTTCACAAAATTTCCACTTACCACTCTACATATGTCCCGAAGTTTTGTGTAGATTGGTGGACTCGTATTATAGTTACTGCTATTTTTGTGATTTAAAAAAATTAAGACCAGGGAAGGCGCAAATTATAAACATATTTTTTTTGTTGTAATAAAAATTCGTATTCAAGGGTATCTCTAGTTGGGAGTAACGAACATTATGCTTGTTCCTGCCAAGAATACAATAGTTTAACAAAAGATAACGAAGCTATAATGCAAACCAAAAAGAGCGGGCGGTGTCGGCTTTTCTAGTTCGGATCGGATGTCTCTATTTCTCCTTTAGTTATACATAAAACTATTTAATATTTTGTATATATCCATTGTTTATTATCGCTAACAATAAGAACTATTTATTTTTTTTTTTTAATAAACAAAATTATTGCAGAGGAAAATTTTTTAAAAAATCATCATTGAAGTCCTGTCAGACTATTTCAATGAAGATAATAAAGACCATTTAATGCCGAGTTTAATTAAAATCATTAGAGCCGTTTTAAGAGTAGATAATCGATTCTATAAAAAAGTGGAACTTCTGGATGGTCAGCTTTATCAAAAAAGTTGCTTTCCATTTCCGTTCAAGGTATGGCCTTCCTTAAATATGTAATTTCAGTTTAATAAGATTTTTAATTTTAGGTTGGCAAAAACACACAGACTACTGCGATACCTGGTGATTTGGTCTCAAAGGGAATCTCAAAACGTTTTTTCCGTCAAATATGAATTTGAAGTTTTTCACAATTGCAATACTTTACATTACTAGTTATATAATTTATATCTAGTTATGTAAAAGTAAATATTGCTATATATAGTAAAAAGGTAAAAACAATTCATAAACCTGCTGAAAAATCTTTTGAAAATGATATATGTTTTTTTCATCAAATGGTTTATCAGTTGACAATTCCCAATAGTATCTATAATTAATAATAACTATGTAATAATTAAATTGTGGAATTAATTTGACTATATATATTGTACATAAATAAGCATGGCTGGTGAGTAAAGGCTGTTTCAGTGAAAATTTGAATGGAGGTACATGGAAATTCAGGACATTTTCAGCTGAACAGAAGGTGATAGGAACAATTTGAGATAAGGGCTGATAAGTGTCACGCTATCTCGCGGCTAAATGGGGCTTCCTCGAGTTGTCCTGGATCTGCACTGAACAAGAGCTATCTTCCCGAAAACATTCTGGCTAGGTGTTTTATTAGTTATCTAGAATAAAATGGAAAAACTTAGGGTAAAATCATCCGATTCCAGGAAGAAGAAAGTGTAAACAATTGTTAATTGGAATTATATAATAGTAATAAGGAATTCCTTCAATATTATTATGACATATGTCTCTTTAGAACAATGTTACAGGAATAGCAGATAGGCTTTAGAGTCTTATGATAAAAGAAAAAAGGAATAATAACTACTAATAGTATCTATAATTAATAATAACCATGTAATAAATAAATTGTGGAATTAAAAATCACAATGAACTAATAAAAATGGCATTTTTAAACCACTAATAAACATAAACAAACAAACTTCCAGTATTAATAAATCAAGAGCATAATTTAAAAAAGAGACTAATTCTAAGTTAAGATAGAGATTATTATAAATTCTGATAAGGAATAACAATTTCAACTCTATTGCAGCTGGATAGAAAGAAATGGAATAGGCGGGATTTAAATAGGGAAGGGTACTAGAACCACGGACGAATGTATAGATGGAATTCCGTAGGGACGAGGTTTGATATATTTAAAGTTGAATTAATACTAAAAGCTTAGCAGTTAATTAAATTAAAATTTTAGGAAATATTCAATAAGGAAATATCGCAGTTCTCCGAAACGCAATTAAAGCAGTCTTTAAATTAAAAATAACTCGCTATTTTTTTTTCGAAAAGATCGAGGTAACAGCGCAAGGAAAATTTTATACCAAACTAATAAACGTAAATAGTACAATATCATAAATATCAGCTTTCAGTGTTATTAAATACAGTTTTTTTTAAAAATATCTAAGAATAAAAAATGAAAAACCCACCACAATATCCGTTCTTTAGAGTCGAAAACGTGACAAGTCATTCAAAGAGGAAAACAGATCAACAAATAGAGGAAATGTAAATATGATATGTGTTCGTTTTTGTTGTTTTTTGAAATTTCATTTCAATTCAGATACTAAGCAAGTAGTGTGTCTAATTAGTTTAGTTTACAGAAAGACTCACTATAGCGATTCTAACCACATTATGATTACAACAATTAATTAATCACCGATATTCTGAATTGATGACGCAGGATTCCAAAAAAAATGTTTAAATTTTATTTTATAACTATGGCCAATCTTCGTCTGGAGTGTTCCGTTAACCTCCGTTTTCTTCACATCACGTTCAGATATTTCACAAATTCGTAGTATATAATTTCAGTATTGTAGTAAAAAAATTAAACAAATCTTTCTTAGCACTTGAGGAATTCAATCTTTTATGAAAAATTTTCATGATTCAACTTCAAAAGGACGTTAAATTATTCCAAATGGTACAAATTTGACTCTTCTAGATGAATTTGAATTCGAGATATTATACGATGTAGTTCCAATTGTCGATTCCATTTTCAGTTCAACTTACAATTGGCTGTTTCGTACAAACCAAGGGGAATCCACTGCGTTTCTCAGAATCTTGTTTTGGAATGCCTGAATTTTTTTTCTTCTCCTCACACTTTACTACCTTAGGTCAGTAATGGTCTAAATATTGTTTTATAAATGAGAACAGTTGCTTAGATAACTCTAAATCAGTAAGGTGAGTCTGCAATGTATTTCGGGCTATTATTATGTCATTGTTTTGAGAAAAAACTGCTTTATCGTCAGCGAACATTGCTATGGAGGCATGTGTGGACTTGATAATGTGAAGATAAAAGTTTAAGAGAATGAAAAAAAGAACAGAACCTTAGGTAATAATTTAAACTGCATTAAATTTAAGCTGTAAATTTTTGCTGAGAGGAAATTGTACTGCCTAGAGATTGAACAAGATCTGAAGGATCCAGTTGTGGGAAAAAATAAAATTAAGGATAGTGAGAAACAAAGATAATCCCTGTAGAACGTGTTGTGTAAGGCAATGGTGGGTAATATGACGTTTGAAGCATAACTATATGTGAAAATAGATAAAAAATAAAAATAAAATAATATATTTGCGTATATTACATACCTAATAGGTCATGAATTTATTTGTTATTTGAATATTAAATAGATTCATACACATAAACAAGTTTCACTTTGTTAAAATAAAAACAGGCTATCATTGGAGCTTTGCTAAAACCAAAAGTTGGAAACCTCTGTTTAATAGGTTTGGTTTAGCAAGATTTTTATAGCGGTTGAGCTCTTCTAAAGGTATATAAAATAAAAATAAATATTATATAACTAGTGTTAAATATTAAATATATCTACAAATAATACGCGTGCTTTTACAATAAAGGGATCCACTAAACCTCTCTACGTCTATAGAATACATTTACTTTGAGAAAATATCTCATTCATTTCAGGTTGAAGTGAGAGGAATATTTAACGGAAGATGTGACCGTGAAACGGAATTACTAAAGTGGAAAATTTATTCTGGGGTCCGGCGGGTCGATGTGAAAGATGTTGAGGCATAATTTAGTTTTTTAATTATTTTTTTTGTTAACTTAAACAATCCTTACGGTAAACATTAAACATACATAAATTACGCCGAAGTATTTTTATGTATTTCTATAAATTAAATTCTTTTCTATTTAAATGAATGATGTTGACAATATAAATCCTAAACCCTTACTTCATAGGAATTTAGTTTTCGTCATATGCCTCCTAAGTATGTATTATATGCAAGTATTCCTGTATGTAGGTATTGGTTGTGTTTTGATATCAATCTTTACATACAGCACGAACCAAAGTGGTGGCATAACCGTTTCAAAACATATTGATATACATTTTTTTTATGACAATTTGATTTGTATTTGCATTAATATTATTTTTAAATAATATAATTATTTATAGCGAGGTATAAACTATATCCCTCGTATTAAGTTATGTTAAGCTATGTCTCTAATGTTGTGTTTTTAATCGCATGTGTTTCTCGTAGAAAATAAGCTGCCCACACACTGGGTTTTTGTAGCGCTCTTTCTTTCTATGGCCTCAGTGCGTTAGATTATGTTTCTTTCGTTGCCCATACTGATTTTATTCCAGTCAGCTTTTTAACATATCTGGGAACTTGGTTGAATATGTGTTTTTTTTTAAGAGTTACAAATGTTTTATATAGTACATATGCACCAACCAGAAAAGATTTCATGAAAATTGAAATATACTCACAGGACATTCATAATTACCAGAAAAATATTGATAAGAACCTTAATAAAGGATTTGGACAAACAAGGAACCGTAATATAAAATAACAAAAATATGCCTTGATGGCATATTATTTTTTTCCCCTGTGGGTGGCATTAGTTTATTCCATACACCTAAAAACTAATTATCTATATTCTATTTGTTAATTAACTATATTCTATTCGTTGCTGTTATTATTAATTAAGTTAAATATATGTGATTTACAAATACACTATGACTATATCACTATACACCTTGACTATATCTGTTATACATTCTTGTTTATAGATTTCAAATATTTGAGGATGTAACATATTTTCGCATAGTCTATTACTTTTAATATACTATCATAAATAATATTGTGATTTGATTCTAGATCTTTAAACAATATTTCCTGCTGTTTTTCGCATTGGAAAGTTTTAGTTATGCCTATTGTGCAAGTAGTTATTGCAAATTCCATGATTCGTCCAAATAGTACAAGAGCCGGAAAGAACAAAAGGGAGTTATTTCACCCCAATTTTTGATTACTTTAATGTAAACTGTATAATTACTAGTCAAAACGAATGAGTCTGCCAAGTATTGGTTAGGGTAATAAAAAATGATGGTTGTTTCAAAACCATAAAAAACATTAATTTTTCATTCGGAGCTCTATACCTTAAAAACTACCAACAACACTAGAAAATCTAAAAGAACATAATTTAAAGGAGAGTAAATTTGCTGAAATATTACACCTAATAGAGCTATTTACGTTAGATAGTTCTCGAGATATAGATTTTTAAAAAGCAACATTTCATATAAATTTACAGATAGGAAGATTATTGATTGACCGTGTGTGAAGATGAAAGGAATATGGTCCGGGTGCGGTCAAGAAATCAATCAAGAAATTTCTTGACCGCACCCGGACCATATTCCTTTCAAATTTACAGATAGATTAGTGGATTTATTTTGAGAAATCTATATCTCTATGTGATCTATGGTACTATGTGATGTATAGTTGTCTATTAGCACTCAAATTAAAGCTAGTTTAACGTACTATAAAGTAGTTTATGGCCTATACCTTCGTATGGATAGTAGTTTTCATGATATTTGCTAAAATAAATTGATTTATAGTTGTTTTGACAATAAGTTTGAGTTTTGAAAAACTTTGTTTCAGAAACCATAGGACGTACAGATGTCTGTCAGCACTCAAATTAAAGCTAGTTAAATTTACTATAAAATAATTAATAACGTTTATATTTGTAGGAGTAGTAATTTAAATGATATTTGACAAAATAAATTCACAAACTGTTAGTTTCTAGTTGTTGGTATAAAATGTTTGATTTTTGAAAAAATATATCTCTGGGTCCATAAGACGCACACATGTCTGCCAACACTCAAAATAAAGGAAATTTAACTTACTATAAAGTAGTTTATGACACTTATCTTCGTAGTAGTTTTTATGATATTCGCATATGAATATAAATTTGGCAAATGGAAATTTGTCTGAATAAATCAATTTATTTTAGCAAATATCATGAAAACTACTACTCCAACGACGATAAACGTCATAAACCACTTCATAGCCCATTAAATTAGCTTTAATTTGAGTGCTAACAGACGACAATTTTTCAAAATAAATTCACTAACTACTGATCAGTCAGTACGTTTTGTACAACATTTTTATGAAATATTGCTTTTTAATAAGCCATATCTCGAGAACTATTGAACGTAAATAGCTCTATTATGGCTTATAGTTTAGCAAATTTACTCTACTTTAAATTATGTTCTCTTAGATTTTCTGTTGTTATGGGCAGTTTTAAAGATATAGAGCTCCGAATAAAAATGTATTATTTTTAATGTTTTGAAAAAGCCACCATTTTTTATTCCATCTACGTATACTTGGCAGACTCATCAATTTTGACTATTAATTGTACACAGTTTTCATTAAAGTAATAAAAAATTGGGGTGAAATCACTGACTTTTTTCTCCTTTTGGGCACTTGTACCATAAGTCAAATATAAGTTTTTATGATTTTATATCCTATGTTTGCTAATGGCTTATTGCTCTCATGCCTCTTAAGCTATAATAATGGATTCCTTGTGTTTGTATTAAAACGTCACTGATTTTAGCGGTTGAACTATCCATGCTAATCTATATCAAAATATAGTGTTAACACTGAAACGGCCGGTTAAGGTTACACTTTTATACCATCATGATTTAATGTGATAATATATGATTTAATCTTCAAGCAATACTAGAGCTGTTCGTATAACAAAAGGGGTAGTTAACTTGGGAAGTCTTAATATCATTTTTATTGTTGGCAATAAAAGTTTTGATAGAGTTCTGCTATTCTATTCTCAATGGTCCGGAACAATATTAGCTCTATGAACCGATGCCAAATTAATTAGATCAATATGATCTTGATTATTCTTAGAAATAAATAATATAAGTAATATAGTCGTTATTCACCTATTTATTTTGGTTTTAACTTATTTATTAAATTTGAAGAAGATAGTTGACCGTATGAAGTAGGTTGTAAGAAGATAGTCCGCATGGCGGTCAATAAAGGTACCAAAATAATAGGAAAAAAAAATTTTGTTAATCAACGTTTCACCCCACTTTGCTGGGCTTTGTCAGGGCTTAATGAAAACAAGATAAAAATTGTAAGAAGTGAAAGGCCATTAAAATAAATAAACAGAGAAAATAAGAAAATGTGTATAAAAGAAATAGTAAGCTTAAGTTAAAGAAGCATACATACAGGTGTATTGGGAACTAGTTACTAATAAATACAGCCGGGTGTGATACAATTTTAAATACAGAACCAGAGTGATAAATTGTAGAAGAATACCAGTTAGAACTAGTTTTATATGTAAAGTACATTTAGAAAATATGTAATTAATTTTATATATTTAAAAAACAAAGTATTTTTTTACATATTTTCACTGTATATTTATTTTAATGTTCTGTTACCTCTTACAATGTTCGTAGCTTGTTTTCATTTAGCCCTGACGAAGTTCTGCCAAGTGGGGCGAAACGTTGGTTAACAAAAAATAGTTTCTTCTACTATTTTGGTACCTTTATTGACCACTATCCGAACTATCTTCCTACAATTTATTTATTAGATGCTTTAAAATTTATTTATTAGATTTTTAAACACATTTATTTCTTTTTTTAAACTATTTACCTGCTGTGGCTATTTTATTTTTGATTTATTTCTATTTATTGATACATTTTTTTTATTTGCATTGTATTTGTGAGACGAACTGAACATGTGTTAGGAATTACTGGAGAAGGGTGATATGAGAGAGTGGTATAGATATAAAAAAATCTACTTCTAAAAAAATGAACGTCATAAAATGCTTTTTAGTATATTACACTAGCTTTAATTTTAATGTTAGTAGACATCTATAGGTCTAATAATCCCTGAGATATAGATTTCCTGAAATAAATTCACTAGCTACTGATTTTTCATTAAATTTTTTATAATATTTTGCCCACCGAAAAAAGTATATCTCAGGAAATATTGAACGTATCGCTTTTAGGGCTCATATTTTAGCAAATTTACTCTACTTTAAATAATATTCTATTAGGACTTCTAATGTTTTAGGTAGTTTTAAAGATATGGAGCCCCGAGTGAAAAATTAATTTCTTTTAACGTTTTGTAACAGCCGCCATTTTTACAGGTAGCATGATCTGACTGGAAGTTCCTCATTTCGTTATTTAGAATGCAATAAAGATTCAAAAAGTACTATCAAATTATTCATCAGTTAATGTTTTTTCTTTTTTTTGCATGGGGCCTCGGACTATTCTAGAAGCAACAGAAGGACTGCAAGATCTAAGATTTCCTAGTGGATATTCCTGGTTCTCGGGAACACAAGAAGAAGAGATTGAACTTGATATTTTTTTCGGGGAGAGGTTTTGTGCCGGGACAAAAGGCTCAGATAGCAACGAGTAAGTGAATCTGCTTTCTTTAGGATAAAGCCACCTCTGCTTCCTACTAAACACCAGCACAAATTTTAATTTTTTCTTTCCCAGCCATCTAAATATTCTCTTCCTAAGATTTCAGAAACGATAGTTGTTAGGTTTTTATCTTAAAGAATAAAAGAAATCTCGGCATAAAAAATAAAGCATTACAGGTGAGCTTTCAAAATAAATCGTTAACGAAAAAAAAATATGGAAATATTGAAATCTTAATATTAGTGTTTTTGACAAATTTAAGCACAAAACATTGAATAAAAAACCTGGTGCGCGTAACGAGAATTTCACTTACCTCCTTACTTTGGGATTAAATTATTCCTTATATTATATAAAACCACTATTTCAGTATTATTCAGGATGTGAATAATTCTCCTTACTGTATATTCGATAGATAGGTAAGTGAATGTAAAATTTGACTATTGTTATAGAAATCATGGAAAACAATAATTATCAAATTCTTTCATATTTTATATTCATCCACCCGTTATTGCTGAAAACAATAATATATATATTTTGAAATAAACCAAAGTAAAGATACTTGAAAATTTTTCATTTTTAGTTGCTTTAAAAATTGTATTTTGGAGTTCCTTGATTCTGCATGGAATATAATAGTTCGAAAAAAAAAAAGATAACAAGGGCGTGTACTCCGGAATGGGACCAGAAGAGATCGGCCGCTGTCCGCTATTTTCGGCTCCCCAGTCTAACATAACCGGTTGTGTAAAACTGGTTTCTCCTTTAGTTAATTATTAAATACTTTCATAGTTAATATTAATCAAATATTTATTAGTATTAACAATGAGAGATCAAACATATTAGATCTTTAAAAAAAACAAACAATAATCACTAGCATTTTTCGGTCTCTTTCCCGTATTATTGTTTAAACACAATAACAATCAAAACTAAATAATAAAAGAAGATATTAGACTCAATACTAACTATCTATCAAGCACATTGTAAAATTCGAGGAACGCCCACTACAACAAAAATACAAGTTAAAAACTCCTTAAAATGTAGGCCACTACAGAAGAAGGAAACAGTGCAGGACCAGAATATATATTCATGCTAAAAACCATAAATGAAATTCATAAATAGAGGTTATGGAAAAAAAAAATACCAACATGGCCGAAAGAAATCTTTCAACAAAGGTAATCCTTAACAAGGGTATTTTTTTTCTTCTGTTGGCTCCACATACCCTGTATATCTTAGGCTGGCCAATCCAGCCTTCTCCACTCCTGCCTATCTTGGGCTGTTACTTTCAAGTTTGATGCATGCAGATCTTTCGCATCTTAGTGGATTCTGTCTAAACATCTGGCTTTTGGCCTCTCACGCGGTCTCTTGCCAGTTATACTGATATTGTTGTGTAGAGGCGTCCTTATGGATTACTTCGAGCCACATGTACCGCCCATCTTAACTCATATCATGAGATATTTACTGACCAGTCTCTGCAATCTGTTCCATGTTAGTTCTTCTACATAAGGCTCTGTTCATAGATAGCTCCTGTATTTGTGCGGAGGACTTTCCATTCAAATCTCTCGATCTGTACCTGTTAGAGTCCAGGCCTCACAGCCGAACATCAGAGCTGACTTTATCATGCTATTTCACACCTTCACCTTCAGATTTTTTAGGTTTTCAATATTCTTGATAGATAGTAGAAGGCGTTTGTTATACGCTGGCCGTTCATCATTTATTGTGGAGCAGAAACTACCTATGTATTTGAAACTACCTACTTTCGGAAACGATTTGCCAACCGGGTAGACCATATCGTCAGGGTGGATTTTTCGGCTTACAATCACATACTTTGTTTCATCTTCATTTACTAGCAGCCCGATTTTCTCTGCTTCTCTTATTAGAGCCATTGCGAGTCTTTCCATTTCATCTCGGTTACTCCCTAGGACCATTATGTCGTCCACATACGCCAGGATTTGGTTTCATTCCGACATGCAACCTACCAATTTCGCTTGATGTCCTTCACTTTTTCTAGGACTAAGTTGAACAGTCTTGGAGGGAGTTCATCTCCTTATCCCAGACCTGTCCTGACTTCAAAGGCTGCAGATACTTCTCCTTGTATCAGGACTCTGCATTTAGGATCATTCCTACACACCTTCGTCAGCCTTATCTAACCACGGTAAATAAAAGAAATTTTAGTGACGCTAAGTATTTAAAAATTTTGACTTATCATCTAGTTCGGTACATTGTTGATTTAATGTAAGGTAGTAGTTTATATACAGAAATAAATCTGAATATTATTTTATATCTTTTTGCTTTTTAGATTTGTTGAAATACCAAACGATTCCGTTAAAAAAAATGTTCCACAACCACCATTCCAAAATTCTTCTAACTTCTCTGTTATTATGAAACCCAAAATATATTAACAATTATGCCTTTCATTTTGTTCAATATTTTGGGGATATATTAAAAAAAATAATCAATAAATGTGGGATTATTTTTGCCACAAACACCAGGAAAAATACGCTTCCCTTCAAGTTTAAAAGTTACTAATATAAAAAAGATTGTATACCGTATATTGAAATACTGTGTATTGATTCAAATGTTTCTTTAAGTTGATTCTGAAAATGGTTTCAGCTAGGAGTTTAGACAAAAAAAATTTGATGTTAAGGTGAATCTATTAATGCGAGTTTTCATATTTCTTATTTTGGATATAAATGTTCGTTTTAGCAATCAAGTTAATTATATTAACATTAATATTAATCAATATCATACGTGCCTTAGGGTAAGTACTGGGCCCATAATAGATGGGATGGGACACTGTGACAAAGTGTCTATTGACTTTGACATAACTGTTTGTATTTCATCAATTAAGTGGGTATCCTTGTAGGAATGAACAATGGTTTTAATTACATTAAGTATAACTAATTTAGTAATAGTTTTAATTATTGAGGAATAATAAAAAGATATTTGTGTAATTATGATTTTTTAAGTCATTTCAATAGGTGTCATGTGTTCATGGTTTTTCAAAATATTACTTTGTAAAGATAAAAATATTACAATACCGAAGAGGTTGTAATACTTTGTACAAAAAATAACGTATTTTACTGAATGAAATTCATCAAGGAACCAACCAATATTTTTGTGAAATTGTGTAGGAATAAATGATAGCTTGAATAATCACTAATTTTCTATTTTTTTTATTCCAGTTTTATTACAAACTTTGATATATCCTTCTGTATTTTTTGGTTAATTAATCAATAATTATTTAAAAAAAAAAATCATTTTACGTTTTGTAAATAAATATTAAAATTGTCGGAATAAGAAAAATATACAAGAAAATAATAAATAAGATTGGTATTTATATTAAAAAAACAAACAAACAAAAAAACAGATACGTCATGAGCATATTCATGGCTTGATATTACATTTATAGTAGCAACTATTTATTTCTGTATTCTTAACATTAATCATAAATTTTAACTAGTTAATTAAAAGAAAACTTCAAATACTTTTTAATATTTTTTTTATTTATACAATTCAACTTAGTAGATAATTGAGGCCGTGTGGGTCAAATGCGCTGGGCTCCGCAGTGTTCGGTTCGAAACGGTGTGTGTTCGATTCACAGCTTGAGCAGTTTATTTATACGGGAGCGGCCTGACTCAGTGGTAAAGCACAGTGCAACTTACTTGAAGAACCAGGGTTCGGTTCCGGTTGTGCCAGATAATTATTAATTCTGTTATTGTAGCCATGAGTCTACCCTCAGAGTTCACAGGGTTCTTCGGGTTCCACTCTGCCACATAAAGCAAACAACTGTTGGTCTATTAATAATACTTTCTTACAAATTACTGCATCTCTGAACATTCATATATTGTATCTCGGTACTGATTTATTTATATATATGTATATCTGAATCCTCTTCTGCTAAGATTTACAATGAGGATCCTTCAAAGATAGAATAACATCCAGCCCGCACTTCAAGTGATCTTGTTTATCCAATTTTTCTTATATAGAGGAAGGGGTATAGCCTCTAGTCCAGGAGGAATATATATATATATATATATTAATTACAATGTAATAATATATATGTGAAAATATTGTATTTCATTATCATCCAATATCGCAAATGTACAGATAAGTTAATAGTCATTACGTATAATAATACATTATTGAATTGTATGTCAATTAGCAAATTGATTAATTTCAACCATCTTTTAATAGGATGTAAGGAATGCTCTCAATAATGGTTATAGAACTTTCGTAGTATGTGTGAATTTTTTTTTGGCCTATAAATAATATTCTATATAAAAGATTGATGTTCTTGCGAATTTTTAACATTCTCAAGTCATCCAGATCGACTATGAAAATAGTATTTAAAACTGAAAATTGATCTCTTAATAACTAATTATTAATTTTGGCATTTAGAGAGCGACTCTGTAGAATAATAAAGATGCCTGTTATTCACTTGTGAGGTTATTACCGTGAATAATTGCTATCCATTGACGTATGGGTGAGCGGAGACCTTTAATCAATCTTACTCCCGAGGGTTGGTCCTGGTTCGATGTTTTAATGAACTGAAACCCGAGCTCCATTACATACACCTCGCAATTGTTTGAAAGGGTACTAATGGTTCAAAGTGTCGGCATTCTCAACATCAATTATCAAAATCCAACAAATAAAAGTCAATTATTGGCTTCGAATCTCCATTTTTCATTCCATAATTTCTATTTATCGTATTCAATAATATCTATTTCTATTTATATTGGTTTCTAGCTTTATTTTACTAATTTTGTACCCATATAATTGTTTTAAAAGATTATGGAACCGCTAATAAATGTGGACAAATAGCGAGTACCACTATTAATTATTTCAGCTTTATGGAGATTGTCTTTTTTTTTTTTTTTTTTTTTAAGAAAAAAGATAGACATGTCAATTAGTAGAAATAAGGAAGATTGACGCACGTAGAAGGGTTTTTATTTTAAACTTTATGTTAGTCTTACATCGCTTACATATGAATCTTCTTTTATACAATCTTCATTCAGCATCAATAATTTTAAAATTTATTTATTGTTGTTAAATAATTAAATCATATCTCACGGTCCGGGAAATTCTTGTTGGATGGGAAATAAAAACTCAGAAGGCGAAAACTTGAGGAGCAAATTGAATCACAAAGTCGTTGTTACTTCAGTTCAATCTATAATGGACCATAGTCCGGTTCTCTTCTGTGAAATATGTCACATATTTAATGCTTCGCTATCCTTATATATTATTTTTCAAAGTTTTTTTTTTTTTGTGGTAAGAATACAATTTCTGTGTTGGATTTTGCTAGCTTCCAATGACCAAGACCTCCAATACATCATAAGTGTCCTTCAAGAGAAAATGGCCTCGATGAGATGAAAATTAACCCAGAAAAGACCAAATGTATGAGGGTAGGAAAGAAACCCCGGAGAATAATGAGGGTGATAAGAGCGAGCGGAGAAAAACTAGAGAAGATCCAGAATTTCAAATATCTAGGTGCTCATCTCAACGAAAGCGACTACATTGATGAGGAAGTTTCTCAATGAATCGAAGCAGCTGGAAGAATATTTAGTTTACTTCGAAGGGGTTTTCTGGGCAAAACGGAGGTGACGAGAAAAAATAAAATAATGATCTACAAATCGACGTTCCTCCCTATTCTTTCCAACTCTTCCAAATCGTGGACCCTCACCTCGAAACACAAGAGTCACATCCAATCCATGGAGATGTGGTACCTTCGTAAGGTGGAAGGAAGGACACGACGAGATAGAGTACGGAACAGTACCATTCGGACTAACCTAGCAGTCAAACCGGCTGAGAGCATTCTAGAGGGGCACAAACTAAGATGTTTCGGACACCTCCTTCGGATGGACCAGGAAAGAACTGCCAGAAAGATATATGAGACTCGCATGGAAGAAGGCCAAGAGGAAGACCACGCATTTCTTGGGAGGAGAGTGTTAAGGAGGCGTTCAGGAGGCGAGATCTGGACTGAAGTAGGAGAAGGGAGATGGTCTAAGAGCGAGATATCTGGTCCAGACTCTGCAAAGTGCATACTACTACTGCACAAGCGGTAGAGGGGATAAAATGATCATGATGATGATGGTAAGAATAGTACTACTTTTAATAAGATAGTTAAATACCCAAATACTAATCCTCATCACAAATGGTAACTTGAAAAACAGTGCTGTAAGCGAAATATAAAAAAATAATGAGTAAAATTATTACTATAAATAAATTACAAAATATTAATTTATTTTCGATATTAATGATTTTTTTTTTGTAACTACTTCTTATATATTATTCCTTAAAGTGTTTATTGTCGGTACATCTTAATACATTATCAAAACGAATGATTTAACAATCATTTTGAAGATTACCTTCACTGGTGTTAATAAAAAAAAAATATTTTTAGTCACCTTTTTATTTCAAAATGGTGGCCTATCTGGGCTATTTATGAAGGTATAAAAAAATTGAAGTATTTTTGAATCATGATCGCTTTCAATGATTATTGTTTATTATCACGTCTTAAATTTAAAAAAATATATAAAACAAAGACAACATTAATTGTAAATATTATCTTCTTGAAAGGCTTGGCCGATTTTATAGTTAATTTGGGTATTTTGGCCCGTGATACCTTTATATTAAATTATTTTTTCATTTTGCATGACAAAAAGTATAAATTTTGGATAAATTTAGTAGTATTCGTTGGAAAGGAAATCAAATTTGTTATGAATAAAAAAAAATCATTGAAATCCGACAATTATTAGCAAACGAATTCTTGATACAGCAGATGTTGCTCACACATTCTACTTTACTATTCTAATGTAATATTCTCCCACCAAAAAATATATATATTTATCATAATAATAAAATAAATACAAATATAAATATTAAATGCATACACGAAGCATTTAATATTTACATTTGTATTACAATATATATGTAATACACTTTACGGTTGAAATTCATATTATTTTGTTAGATGCAATTAATTTGGGGTGACGGTAGCAGCGTGGTAACGGGCCTGTGTGCCAACCCAAAGCTTGCGAGTTTGAATCCCTGGCCCTATCCGAGTTTTTTTCAAGCATATAATTATACAATACACATTCGTAGCCTTCCCCCGGGCATTTGTGAGGCCCGATAGCCAATGGGTGGCACTCTCAAAAAATAGGCGTGGGAGTGACGAACCTACTCTATGAAAACCACGTCACGAAACGCGCGATGTATTTCTTAAGTACATTGCGTGAGGCCTTGGACTCCCACGGTCTGTCGCGCCAATAATAATAATTAATTTTACTACTTTCTTTTATTTGTTAATTTAGTATAATTCGTAAGTGAAACATATATCATGTTATAGGTATGTATGGTATGCTTTAAACAAATAAAGTTAAGGATTATTGCATAAGGAAAATAAATTTTAAAGCTTGAGAAAAAAAGGAAATATCTAGCGTACAAAATAATTTGTTTGCAGAAAACTAATTGATGTTTCGAAATTTTCTTGTTTATTTGTATAAAATAGTTAAATTGTATAATTGATTTATTATAAAATTGTTATGACTATAGAACTGACTAGTAATAGGGTTTGTATGTGATCTCAACATACACATATGAAATTCCCATATCATTATGAAAGGATATGAAAGTAATCTACCTACTACTTAAAAGTTTAATTGAAAATACTGAGTGCTTCCAACTTACTTATCTCTGAATTATAATAGCATATAACAACCCATTTCTGAAGAGTGAAAACATAGTGGCAATGCTTTTCATGGAAGAGAATTTCATTAAATTTTTTTATATTTCATTATTAAGAGATCGGCTAACAACTGACAATGTTTGGGTTTAGCCTCGTGCAAAAAGATATCTCTAATGATTTAAAATATTATAATTATTGAATAAATTTTACTTATAAAAATTAATTGGTGAAAAACATCAAGTACACCCCACGTCATAATCGTACATCAGTAATGGTATTAATATTGTTTCATAAATGAGATTAGTTTGATATGGTTTTAATCTTATGTTTTACTATTAAATATGTATATCTCGAATTTCTTTTTTTTAATAACTTATTTATTGTTATTTAAAACTGTATAAGAATAAATACAACAAGTAAATTTGCTGTAAGTGATATAATGACATGATACAAACATGTGGAGAATCTACCCATTGATAGAACTCTAATAACATTTCTAGAGGAGAAGATCTGGCCATCTTCTTTTCAGACGCCTAGGAGGATTATTAGGTAATGAAGGAGAATACAGGTTAGAAACGAGTGGGTTTGGGTGATTGGGAAGTTTATCATGGAGAGATTTGTATCCGGTCAACTTATATCAAATCGGCAACTTATGGAATATTGATGTCGTGATGGATGAATTTATTTGTGAGAAAGTAAGGAGCTTTAAGGATTTTGCGAAGGAATTATGGACTGTAAGGATTGGATTCGGGAGGAATTCGATGGTTTAGCAGAGCCTCAAAGCTCAACTCCATATATCTAGATAGGCCTTATAATAGTTATGTAGATCAGTCTTTTATAATGGATTGGGAGTTTTTTCGAATTTTAAAAAGAAAAAATACCTATTTATAAATTTGAAAAAAATAGCAGTCGGAAAAATTTAACTGATTGTCAGAAAATTGCCAAACAGACATTGTTAAATACGCTTTAGAACATTTCTAAATTTCGATGAGGATAACTTCCCTAGATAGTTCCTTTCACGTTTTTTAAAATTTATTTATTGTTATTTACAACTGAATTTACATAAAAACGCATTAAGTAAATTTGGTGTAAGATCAAAATTGAGTGATACAGAAGGTTAGAAACTAGAGGGTTTTGATGGTTTGGGAGTTTATAATGGAAGGATTGATATCTGATGCGGGCTAGATCGGTTACATGTGGAATCTTATGGTCTTTATAGATGATTTTATTTTTGATAATTTAATATTTTGATTTCGAACCACTACACCTGTTTCGGTCATTTATGGATGTGAACTACTTTTCCCGCCCTTCTTAGATGTAGTGCCTAAGTTAATTTTTTTATAAATATATATATTCCCAATGATAATAAAGATCTACCTGCTTATAGTTCAGTAGTAAGGCCTAAGAATGATGAAACAACTTAGAGCCACGGAGCCCAGGCTGAAGACGTACGGACCTGGAGGTGAGCCCTCTGGTATGATACCGGCGAAGATCCAGAAGATACTGTAAGAAGAACCGTCTCTTGAAGTCATTTCCTCCCACCACCTAGTGGATATATTAGTGGTTATGCAAAAAGATACATATAAATAATAATATATGATTAGAATTTATACAAATGTTGTTGTTAAATTTATTAAACTATATATATCTGTTTATATAGTTTCTTCAAATGATGTTAGTTATAAATAGAAATGAAAATTATTAATATAATTTGTACCAAGAGTCAGGAATAGTACAAGAGCCCTGGAGGAGAAAAAAGTCAGTTATTTTACTCCAATTTTAGATTACTTAAATCAAAACTAAGTAAAGTTACTAGTCAAAGTTGATGCGACTGCCAAGTATATTTAGGGGCAATAAAAAATGGCGGAGGTTTCAAAATGTTTAAACAAATAATTTTTCAATCAGAGTTTCATATCTTTGAAACTACCTACAACACTAGACCACCTTATAGGACATCATTAAAATTAGAGTAATTTACTAAAATATGAGCCTTAAGAGAACTGTTTATGTTCAATAGTTTCCGAGGTAACATTTTTTTTAAAGGCAAATTTCATAAAAAATGTATTGAAAAATCACAAGTTAGTGAATTTATTGATGGGAAATCTATATATCAAGAACCATGAGAAGTAGAGATGTCTTTTAACACTCAAAAACTGTTTCTCGGGAACTATAGAAACGTCAACAACATTACTCATGTTTTAGTAAATTTACTCTACTTTAAATCATGTCCTATCAGGTTTTCTAGTGCTGTAGGTAGTTTCAAAGATATTGAGCTCCGAATGAAAAATTAATTTTTTTTATCATTTTAAAACAGTCGCCATTTTGTATTCCCCTAACTGTACTTGGCAGACTCATGAACAAGTAATTACTGGTTAAAATTGATTACTTTTTTTTGAAAACTGGTTACTTTTATTACAACAATGTTGATAATTTTTATAAATAAAAGCGCTCTTGCACAATTATCCGTAACTGCCATATGACACCTCCACCCACACAAGTTTTAAATTCATATTAAAAAAAGATAAGTAATTTTTGTTATATAAAACTCGTATATTGTCATGATGAATAGTATAAACCAACCTTGATGTTTTTGATTTAGGTCGCACTTCTCTGAACAGCACGGACCAAGCCAGGCGGGCATTGTAGTCGACAGGTGCTGTGGATTCTTCAACACTGTACAGAAATGATAAAACATTCATTTCCACAGGCAGAATGTTGATCACTATATTATAAACTTAATAATTAATAAGTTACCTAATAAACATTAAAAAAACAATAATTATTTAGTGAGATTGAATGTACTTATGTACTCGTTGCAACTACGGAAGGATTAACAAGCCTCTAATCTCTAAGACTCCCTAGAAGTTATAAAAAACAGTATTTTTATCTAAATTTTGTAATAACAAAGGTTATCAACACAAGCGATGTCTTGAAAATTCTGCTCCATTTCATAAAATCAATTATGATTATTATGATAGTTGAATATAATGGGTTCTCCATTTCGTATGTAAACATCCTTAAAAGATTTTTAAGATGATGAAAGCTAAATGGAAACTAATTTTTTTTAGTTCGAAAAATGACGTAGAAGTCATTATATTATTAAATTTTAATAGAATTAGAAATTTTAGGAGTCAAGAACCAGGTATTTGAAAAAAAAGAGCACATGTGAATTACATGAAACAAAATTAGAACGCTAAGATATAAAAACAAAATTTGATTGTTTATTTGTTTGTGTTATTTTTAAATAATTTTTTTATGAATTCCTAAGTTAATTTGGAAACTGATATTTAGATCGTATTATGGTTTGTTACAATTATTTTGGATTAGGATAGTTATTGCTTATTTTATACTGTAATGAAAAATGTGGCCTATTGGTTGATCTGTCATCCCCATACGAGTACAGAAGAAGTCTTTAACACCGTATATCAATAAATACCAGATATGATCAGTACAAAACTATCCTTAAAGATTTTCTAAGCAGATACAGTAATTAGCAATAAAAAAGTTAATCTAATTTTGTATTAGTTTACGGATAAAAGTACATAGGGCTATGAGAATGGAAAATGAGAATAGATATTTATTGAAATAGTTTGTTGTAGTTAATTTTTTTCCATTATCTCATGGACATTTGCATAATTTTTTAAAATGTAATTTACAACTATATAAATAATAAATACAATAAGTAAATCTGTGGACTGTTTCATTTACACTTGAAAATCTTGGGAAGGAGCCATCCGTTAGTGGTACTTCAAGCATTAATTTAAATTAGAAGATCCCGTAGCCATCTTTTTTTTTTTTTTGACATCTCGGAGGATTATCAGGAATTTTTAAGGATGAGTGATTAAGAACTAATGGGTTAGGATGGACAAGTAGTTTGGAATGAAAAGACGCATACCTGTTTTGGGACAAATCTGCAACGAATGGGATGTTAAGGTCTTTGTGGATGAGTTTATTTATAACGTAACGTAATAAGGAGCATCAAGGATTTTACGCAGGATTGTAAGGATTGGATGCGGGAGGAATTTGATGGTTTGGTAGAGCCCCAAAGCTCAGTTCCATGTGTCCAAATTGGTCTGATTATCGTAGTGTATAATATTTTTTTGTAGCGAATGGGAAGTTTAGAGCGTTTGTCAAGTAGGCGTTGTAGCAATCGGAATCTACGAGTAGTTTCTTGTTGTTTCAGTCTTGTATGTGGATTCCATTCTCTTGTCAAGATGGAGTCCTAAGTATCGAATCTGTTCAACAGCCGTTAATGGTTGTGCATAAATAAATTTGAAATCATTACTATTCATTCAATTAAAAAAAATGACATGTTTTTATTTTAGAGATTAATTCATAGATTGCGCCAACAAGGAAAACATATTTTAATCAAAAATGCTGCTTCACTGGCATTCAATTAATGAATCGCCTCTAAATTGAAGTTTCTTTGTAAAAGGACAAATTAATATTGTGCCATTCAAACGCAAATTGAATACGGATAAAGTATATAAGAAACTAACAGGTAAAAATTCTGAAAAAAAAACTATTTGAATTTACATTTCCAATCATTTCCCTCAGTAAAAATCCATCCCTTTTCAATTAACTTTTTTTAGTATTTTATGACTTTGTGCAACAATATTTTGAAAAGGTTTATAAATAATAATTATTAAAAATAAATAAAAACGGAATATTATCAATGTTTCAAGAATTAGTACTAATGGTGTTAATTTATTTGGTCATTGGAGCAAACAAAAGTAATAGAGTAGTAATATTTTTTTGGGAAATAATTATTTTTATTATTATTTTTTTTTTCAATTATTGGCTGTAGAATAAATAATTTTGTCGAAGATAATTTTTTAGATTCTATTCTAACGAATATCGACGTATAAACGTTAATAAATGTTAAATCATTTTTTTTCTGGATTAAATTTTAAAACACCGGTGTTATTTTTTATTTAAGTCAATCCGATTCAAAATCCGTTTCTGAAAATATTGTGTTTTAATTTTATTGAAATCATATAACTATTTCTTGTTATTTATCCAGTTATCATTGATATTGTGTCTGAACAGAAAATGGATTCCAAATATAAAATAAATATAAATTATAAACGTAATAATTGTAATGGCTTATTTTTTTACCATAAATTTTTAACAAAAAATATTTTCCAATACGTTATGCCCTGAAATGACCAATCTGTAAGCAACGCATTACAGTTATGCAGAACTGTGTTGCTTTGCGCCGTCTTCATCACCGGCCTAAATTTGAAATTGAGTTAATTATCACAGAATTTAGATTACTGATTTAATATATTGATTGTTTGAGAGTGGTTTATAATATTATTAGCACAAATTTCAATGATCCAGTTTTACTCTCAACTTTTTATTTTTAAAAACTCTCTAACTTTCAGTCCTTAGGTCATTTTCAAGGAGATAACCTATAAAAATTGTTTTCATATTATTACTATATTAACTCTTCACACAATACTAATGTTTTTTGAACATACTTCAATCATTGAAATATCTATTCTATATTTTTTTTTCAGGTTACAAAAAAGGATTGCTGGAAACTGTTCTGATATTAATTTAATATTTATTTATTTATTTTTTTAAAGATATTAGATATGGGCAATTAGCATGCAAAAAAACAAAAACAAAAAGCAATTTAATAAATTATGGCATTTCAATTGAAGTACCACCAATGGGTGGTTCCTTCCTAAGATTTTCAAGTGTATATGAAACATACAACATATTTACTTGTTGTATTTATTATTGTACAGTTGTAAATCACATTAAATAAATTTTTAAAAAAAGGGCATTTCAATGATTAACGTTCGTTCAAAAACAATAGTATTGTGTGAAGAGGTAATATAGTAATAATTTAAAAACAATTTTTATTGTTGTCTCCTTGAAAATGGCCTAACGGCCGACACATTGGTAGTTTATTAAAACAAAAAGTTGAGAGTAAAAGTGGGTCATTGAAGTTTGTGTTAATAATATCACAGATTTTTTTAAAAAAATATTTATTATAATTTACAACTCTATACAATTATATACAACAAGTAAAGTGGCTAATAGATATAAAATGAAATGATATAAACATGAGGAGAATCTACTTATTGACAGAACTCCAGTCAGAATTTTGAAAATTACAGTTCCGTAAATAATTGATTATTATATTTATAATTTTAATTAAGAACAATAAAATCTTGTATCTTCATATCTTATCTAACGCCCATTCAGTTACGAAACTGTCAAACAGATAAAATATTCCATACGATAACAAACAGAATGCCTCAGGTGGATTTAGATTTAAAATGTTGAAGCCAGGCAGAGGTAAACTCAAATGCAGGCATGTATATAAATATATTTTAACCTTAAACCTTTTTTATTCGAATTGAATCCTAACTAATGAATAAAGTTCGTCTATGCAGTATTTAATTGTCGAGAGTAAAACATGACCGAGTTTTCGTATAAGCGTGAAAAATAATAAAAGTTATCCGTGTCTCCCAGAATAAAACAAATTTTATTATTATAATTTATTTTAATTTTCATTTATATATTTAATTAGACTCTGTAATGATTTAAACGCTGTTTTTTTCTTTTTAATTGTTTCATTAATGAACTTATAACAAAATTAGAAGAAGTTTATGTACTCTAGTCATAATGTTTCAGGAAAAAAATCTAACTGTTAAATATAGGAGGTGCAGCAGGTAGTAAGGGACTGGCGTGTAGGTCGTGCCCCCCTAACTCGATTCCGGGGAGCAGAGGCCGGAGATAACTGACGTAAGGACGACATCCTGGATCAGGAAATGGAACAGCTCGTGTCCTTTATCCTTTTCCTGGGTGTCTGGAATCTTGCTTCGTAAACAGGTGGATAGCTGGTGAATTATAAACACGAGTCTAGCTTCCTTGGTTTAAGCGCTTATGAATGTTGGATCTAGCCATAGATGAAATTCTTATTCAATGTTTATGAAAAGCCTTGCATTTGAATGAGTATGGACGGAATAATATTGAGTTATCAGTTAGTACACAAAACACTAATGTACCTTTAGGAATATGTGTATATGTTTGGGTTTATATATTTTGATAGCTTTTATTTCGCTACTTTTCTTGCCCTAAGAGAACCACTACCCAAATTTCAGGTTATCACTTTAACCTGGAAACCTCATACCGATACCCGATCATTATTCACAATATCAACATTACCAGGTAGGATGTATGCTTATTCGGACCCCAATTATTCGAAAGGATAGATAAGAAATAACACTAAATTATTAATTAAAACTTAAAGTAAAATCATTATAAATATATAGCTAAATATAATTTAAGGAGTGATGAGTGTGTTAAGGGGGAGTTTGACAATAAGTTATTCTACGTAAGAGCTTAAGAGAACAAAGTCAAAATTGATGGTTCTGATAACTATGGCAAGGGAGAAACTGTCTGCTGTTAAGTTTTAAAAAAAATCACTTTTTGGTTCTTTCAAGTAAAAAGTAGAAATCGTGCTATTTTTCTGTTATGAAATTGTTCGATTTTTTACCTAAACTAAAAAAGGGATATACTTAATACCAATAAAAAGTAAATATTTAAGTATTTGGGTGCGAACACCATGAAGTTTATTTTATCCCAAGAAAACCTAACATTTTCGCTTATTTTTTATTCGGATCTCGATATCCTTACATAAAACTATCTACTTAACAAATATATATATATATTAAATTATTTAAAGTAGAGTAAATCTAATAGAGCTCTTTACGTTCAATAGTTCCCGAGATACAATTTTGCACAAAGCAAGACATTTTCCTAAAAAAGCCAAAAGTTAATATTTTGTAAACTTCTTTTGACTAATATCATGGAAACTTCTGCTCCTACGAAGATAATCATTACTAACTACATTAAATAACATTAAACTAGCTTTAATTTGAGCGATAATAGGTATCTGTACGTCCAATAGTTCCCGAGATAAAGTTTCGCAAAAAGCAACACATTTTTCTACAAAAAAAACAAAAATCCATATTTTATGAATTTATTTTGGGTGTCATGAAAACTGTTTCCAAGTACGAAGGTAAGGTTACCAACAGCATTACAGTAGATTCGACTTACATTAATTTGAGCGCTTATAGGCATCTGTACGTCTAATAGATCTTGAGATATAGTTTTTTATAAACTATAAATTAGTTCTGTTAGTACTTCCTTATTGAGAGCTAATGGACAGTTGTAGATTGTTCTTAGCGAGTAGCTTTTTTCAAAATAAATTCACTAAATATTGATATTTCGTTATTTGAAAAAAAAATGGTGCTTTTTGTAAAGCTGTATTTCGGGAACTTAATGAACGTAAACTGCTCTTCCAGAACCCAAATTTTAGTAAACCTACTCTAATTTATGATGTTTTATTAATCTTGTTTTTAGTGGTGTTGGTGGTAAGTAAATGAAATTGTCGAGTTTGATTAAAAATTAAATAAAAGCCAAAATCCAGTGAACTTGAAGTTGTGACTCAGTCCATTTTTTTTTTTCTTCGACAGATTTTATTTATGGACTCCGCTCAAACTAGTTGAAAATATTACTAACTCTATCACTTTAACTCTCTCAGAAAATATTAAAAATATTATTTGTATGGTGTATGAAAGACTAAATAATCTTATTATATCATTGATTGATTTGTCATCAATTAATTGATTCCCTGCAAAGATATTTCAATAATAAGTTTATAAATAATTAACTTACATCTATATAAATAATAATATTGACTGAGCTGACGACGCCTATCTATTTATTACTAGCGCATCGCCATGACAAAGATTGATGAGCATTGTCCTGACCTGTCAAAAACATTTTACCAACAACAGTATAGATGTTACGGCTCAAGGTGTGGGAATCATTAATATAAAAGCCATTCAAGTTGCTTTGATTAATGGATGTCTGCTAGCACTGAAAAATAAATAGTTATATTGTTTCCCGATTCTGAATTTTTATAAACTCTTTTTTTGTAGTGAACCAATTTATTATATTTATTATTTTTTTTAGAACTATTTTTTTTTTCATTTTTGACCTCTCCTTTTCTATTTTTATCAATAGCTCAATTTCGAATAATGTGATATAGACTATTTTTTTTCATAGTCTTTATTTATAAATATTTTAACTGTTAATATCTAATATTGTAGATCGGATTTGAAATTAAACTTTAAAAAGTTTAAAATTGAATGTTTTTTTTTTCTGAAAAAAAAAAAAATGTTAAGGTAGGGGAAAGTGACTTTATATGAGATAATTTTTTTTTGAAGGGCGCTTAAATACAATGACAAATCAGATACCTTTTAGAAATTTGATTTAAGTTTATTAAAATCCCTTATTCAAAAAAGGAATATTCATATTTTCATTAGTAGTCAACAAAATAAGTAAACAAATAAAATAATAATCAGACAAAAAATTCCTTGCTTACCTCCTCAGAAAACTAATTGCCCAACATGAGATACAATACATTCTCAATATGATGTTGTTTCAAAATGGGCGAAGTAATTTAGGAATTATTAAAAACAAAATATTTTTATTTTACTTGAAAGATTTAAGTAACAATAATAAAATAAATAAATAAAATTTCAAATAAAACAAATCCTTCTGTTTCAAAAATAAAACTTAAAAGAAGTAAGTAAATTCAACTATATATCAAAATAAAAATAGTAAAGAAACATTGAATATTTTACTTCTCGATAGTCTTCATGGGACCAGCGATGACATTGACTACATTTAACCACAAGTGTCTTCTAAAAAATTTGAGCTTGCATTCAGTCATCTGATTGTGATGAAAGTCTACATCCTCTACTGTATTCATTTGTGGAGACTCTTCATCGTCGCAGGTCTGTTCATCACTTGGCTCAACTGGTCTCTTCTACTTCTTTGTCTTGGCCGCCTTTATTTAAATAAATGAGAATCTCCCAATATGATATATCACGTATTAGGCTCCTTATTGTATCTCATATTAGGTTCCTTATTGTATCTCATATTAGGGTGCTTACTGTATCTCATATTAGGCTCCTTACTGTATCTCATATTAGGCTCCTTATTGTATCTCATATTGGGCTCCTTATTGTATCTCATATTAGGCTCCTTATTGTATCTCATATTAGGCTCCTTACTGTATCTCATATTAGGCTCCTTATTGTATCTCATATTAGGCTCCTTATTGTATCTCATATTAGGCTCCTTATTGTATCTCGTATTAGGTAGTACGCACGTGCTCAATGCTCTTTGTAAAAAATCACAAAACTTGGAAATGAGGAGAAAAAAACGGAATTGAAATTCTGATTCTCAACGAACATTTTGTAACAGTGAAATAGAAATATAAAAAACTACCTAGAAATAGTAAAAACCTAGAAATAGGAAAAAAAAACCTAAACTGAATTCCCTTGTCCATGTGAGCGTTCCTTGTCCGTAGTTTACATAAAATAACCCAGTTAGGACGTGATAGGTAACAAAAGTCAATTATTATTTCATCTTTTTAATTAGCATAATCTTATGCTGGTTTTGTGAATCCCTATCTCGATAATCCACATAATTCCAGGTTAGTCGTTTGTCCAGATGTAGCCCAAGGTAGCGGATCTGTTTAACAGAGGTAGGAGGTAGGAATTCACGAAGTTTGTAAAGCAGTTCCGGGTGCCAGACTCGATCAAAAGCCTGTTCTACATCGAAAAAGACGCAGTACATTCCGCGCTCTAAAGAAGACGAGACAACGTCCACCACACGATGACATTGCTGGATAGTGGAATGAGAGGTTTGGAATCCAAATTGGCGATCTGGTATTATATGATTGGAATGATATAAGGATGGAGTGTAAGCGTTTCAAAATGAGTTTTTCGAGGATTTTGCCCATGATAGGTAATAGAGAGATAGGACGGTAGGAGGATGGGTATTCTGTTGGCTTATGGGGTTGGTTTAAAAGGTAAAATCAAAGAAATATCTCTGCGAAATAAAGACCTTGCATGATTCCCATCGTTATTCTTCCATTATATACTTTCTTCATGAGTTCTCATCTTTTCTTGGATGCTTCGGTTTGAAATAATGCGTTTTTAGTTGTAGTTATTGCTTTTATTTGTGTTGTTTACTTGATGACAGGCTTAAATATAATACATAATAAGTATAGTGTAGTTGTTGAATAGAATGCTCTGAATAGAGTACTAAAATCTCAACTACGTATTTTTATTTTATTTTTAGTGATTCGTTAATAAGCACTACTTTACACCAGTATTTCAATCGCCAAGATGTAATTATTTCAGTTACATTTACCAGATTACCTTCAATTCCGCGGTGTGTAACCTTTTAAATAGTCTTAAGATAAGGTCTAAGTTAAGGTATTTGTCTGAAATCTGGCAAATTAAAAAAAATTATTAACCCTTTTTTTTTAACCTGATATGTAATATTTTGTATCCATAGATATTATAATATTGTATATTCTCATTTTCATGTTTTTGATTGAATTCTTAGAATAATTTTGCGAGTATTGACAACTAATTCTATAATCTTTTATTTCTCTAGAAAATAGGATTATAGAATTATTATGTCATTGGACATAACAACAGAAACATTTATATATCAGTAAAAAATTCAATGTAAAACTCACTAAGGCTCAAAATGTATAAAAAAATAACAAATCATTATTTTTCTAAAATTTCTGATCATGCTTGGATCATATTATGCTATGATCATTTTGTGGGTCGAATTATATGAAAAAATAATATCAGATATTATTACCATTATTGCATGATATTTGCAATTATTTCTATTTTTACTGAGGAATAAAAAAAATACAAGACGGTACAAAAATAAGCATTTCGTCTGTTTATTCAATGAACTGAAAATATATTATTCAGGCTTTCTCAAGCTCAGTAAAAAATCTCTTGAATAAAACAGTTTGTTTGAATAAGAGAGATGTGTAAGGACTGGAGGGAGAATCTCTTAATTCAAGAAGTGAAACCTGTTAAAATATTCATGTTGCTTTAGGTTGGAATAAGCTAGAGCTGTCTAAGCTAAGAATGGCGCGCTCTAAAACGGAATCCATATCCTGTCTCCAACAGCCCAAGTCTACGGGGTTTGACAATGATAATTAATCAATAATGATAAATATTAATAACTTTTGTAATTATCTGTCATTCTAACATACAAAATAAAACCATTAAATATGGCTAAAATTGTAATTCGTGGATTATCTTGCACTAATACGATTATTATTTAAAGTAACATTTTAAAACTTTTTTTCCTGATCGTTACTAAATAATTTCAAAACTATTCCTTTTTTTTTTTTAAATTTATTTAAGTGTTTCGACCACTCGGGCCATATACAAATTAGATAGCAATTGGCATGTTCATACAGTTGAAATTACAAAGTGAGAAATTTACAATTACAATTACCATTATATATTAACAATTACAATTTACACTTCACAAATTTATTACTGTTGTGGGGTCTTCTCTGATCATTTCCTGTACACATGAAGAGAATCGGTGTGACTCCAGAGCAACCCAGTAAGAATGTGCCCAACAGCGAGATCGCTTCAGCAGCAGCGAAAACATCGGTGCATCCTCCCTTCTTCATGAGATGACAGTGGGTGAGTCGAGTATGGCCTATCCGGAGACGGGTAGCAGATTCATGTTTCCGGCCGGACGTTCTACCGTTTGCTGGACCATTCCTAAATTATATCTCGTGATGAACCATTCGTCCTGCCATCAATTCTCTTTGATTTTCATGTAGTCTGCTTTTTCTTTCCCGGTATCCCACAATGACCTGGCAGCCATAAAAACAAGACCCTAATCGGTTTTGGTAATAACGTTAATCGGTGTGTGGAAAAAAAGAAAAAGAAAAAAAAACCTGTGGACCTGAGGTAAGATTTGATTAAATTTTATGGTAGAGCTTGGAATGATGTAGAAACTTAAAAAGACTATCTATGCTATGTTTGTTATCCTGCAAGATGGAATTGAGATCATCAGGTATAATATATAAAGATTTGAGGGAGTTAAAAGCTCGGTATTCTGTCAGAATGTGTTTGACTGTAAGTTCTGTTCCGAAAGTTTGGCATAACGGTGGAAGATCGCGGGCTATAAGGTAACTGTGGGTAAAACTATTCCTTATAGTTTTTTAACACAGCAGTTTGTATTCTGTTTCAAACTGGACACAACTATATCCAATATTATACCAAAATGAACTCTATACATTCATTAATTTCTATGATACAATTCTTCAAAAAGTGATTATTTACCACAAAAAAGTAAGAACATTCGTAATTGCCTCTTGTGGTATAAAATCATGAAAAATATTATACGAGAACAGTGAAGCAGCCTGAATTTGAATTATATTTAATTTTTTTTCTCTTTATTTTTTATATCCGTAACTGTCAAATACAAGTTTGACAATCAGCAGATTGCTTTATTTGTTATATTTCTTAATTAAACAAATATTATGCAAGGCGTGAGGAAGAACAGTCCTCAGCGGTACCTCCCTTTTCGTTTTTTTTACTTTATCATGCTAGTATGTCCATCATCCACATTCTTTTTAGTCTTGTGTTCTCAAGTTTTGGTGTCCCAGTAATTTTACATAAAACTTTTGTAGTAAGGTCGTATGTATTCAATGATTGTTGGAATTTTTATGTCAGTATGTAAAGTGTTGTTATTTTCGTACCATGGTGCTTTCGCAGTGTTTTGGATCGGTAATTCGAGTCTGTTTAGCCATTCCACAAATTTGTAGTGCATATGTCCAAACTTGTTTTAGTGAGTATGTGTATATGTTAAATTTTTATCTTGTTCTCAATTTGAAGTAATGAGCGCAGTAGATTTACTTTTAGGGTTAGTGACCCTACAAACGTTTTTTCTTAAAATGTGATCCCTATGTCATTCCCAATCAAATGCTAGTCCGAGGTATTGCACTCTGCGAGATGATAGAGCTGTTGAGGTATATTGGATGGCAAGTTTCTTGTCTCAGGGTAAAAGTAATGTGTTAAAAATTTTCATTGTACAGAAATTCCGTAGTCGGCATCATTCAAGTAACTTATGTAAGTTTAGTGAGGCCTATACTGCATTTTGATGTCTAGTAATTATAGGTGTATCGTTGGCATAGGTAGTTGTAAATATGTCGGTACTTTGTGGAATGTGTGTATGTTACATACAACAGTGGGTACAAGTATTGATCCCTGAGGCACACCGGGTAGAATAGCTCTGACCCCTGTCGAACGGGCTTAATTACATTTAATTAACTTTCAGTTAAGCCCATTAGAGAAATTTTAGACTCAGTTGTTCTGTTGAGAATATCAAATAATTCAAATCGTTCAAGTTATTGATGAAATTATAATAAAATAAATAAATATAATAAATAAAAACTGGATTTACAAAATAAGAATAAATCTTTGTACTAAAGCCAAAAAAAAAAAACTAAGGAAGTAGTAATTATTGAATTCTTAATGAAATGTACAATATCATTATTGTCAAATACAATTTCAATCCCACACTTACCTCAGAGAAGCTCCCACGATTGAGAACTTGTCTCTAATCGCTCTGACAGGGTTGTATAAAATTTTTATCTGGACTCCGACGGGGATATTGCATTGCCAATCTGTTTCGTTTGAGTCAGCTTTCGTATCCAACGCTGGTCTAAAAGTTAATAAAATAAAATAAAGAAAAATCAACAATTATGCAATATTTGTTTGGAAATAGTTTATGGCTTTAAATAAACAAAGAACATTATGATATGCTACCTTGCAAGGCGAATGCCGTTCTTGGCGACATGTCCACTCCTTTGTAACTGGTGGAATCGGCCTTGTATTGAAGATTTTGTAGTAACGTAGTTGCAGTATTTACCGTAATAAATAATTATATAATTGTTTTCGTTTCTGTACTTTAATAGCAGCATCTGACAAAAAAAATTTTTATTTTGAACTGGACATATCCAAAAAACTACCGTATACCGGAGTTTTCCCTATTGGGTTCGTCCTAATAACTGCCCCACTGCCAGTAGGGCTGTTAAAAGTAACCCCAGTCAAGGAACAGTTATTAAATTTGAAATAAAGAAAAACTTTTTTATTTTTTTCTAAATATTAAAAGTACCAGCTGGTAATTTATGTGATTCTAATTACTAACAAAGTAAAAAACAATTATACACAAAATCTTACACATTCGTAAACAAGTAACGAAGTAAATAATAATAATTGTTTGTAACATAAAAACCTTAGATTATATTATAATTTATAACAGTAATCAATAATGGCTATATACATAGCGGACAATGATATAGTATGAGAAGGACTAACACCTATGTGTTGTTTAAAGTAAAGGAAGGATGAGGAATGACGATTGGAGATAGGAAGAGAATTCCAAAAGTCGGTTTTACGTGTGATGAAGGATTCGCTAAAGGATGCGGTTCTATTCTACAGGGCATAAATAAATCGATCAGTTGGGATATGGTGTTTAATGAATGGATGGCTAATTGTAGAGTGAGGAGATCAAGGATATAGATCGGTATTTTTCCTTTTTATGCTTTTGTTGGGAGAAATGTTCCATTATACCGAATTGCATGAACATCTAAGACGTCTTAACTTTAGTTGAGGAACAAAAGACAAATCATAAACGAGCCTTGTTACTTGTGAGAGTCTCTGTGTTGATGTTAATCCTCCAAGTTTATTGATGGAACCTTTTAACTCCAAGTAAATTTTAGTTGGGTGCTGGGCTGAGAAAGTTTGATAACTGTTTTATTATGCAACAGTAGCTTCCGAACTGTCAGCTTATTACTCCATTATATCCAAATGTAGTGTTCTACCACTTTAGAAACAGCCAGCAGTCTCGTAATTTTACATCAGTTTCGCCGGTTCCGACTCAAGTTGAAGTGTTAATTAACTAGAAAATAGGACTGTCTTGAGTGACCTTTATTGTACTAATTATGGCTTACGGCTAAAACATAATTTTATTTTATGACATTATTTTTTCCTGAACATGAAATAAAAAATAAAAATTAATTTCAATTTTTTTCCTTCTAATATTATTTTGAGCATTCCAAATGGGTATAATAAATCAGCAAATTATATGATAATAGAATTAATTTAATGTTAGAAATGGGGACTGATAGTACACAGAAAAACTTCTTTTCCACCTAGATTTAGTTATCTTTATTAGTTATAGATCTCTCGTTTAACGCCTGTTTAATCTTCTTGCATTCAACGGGATGTCAGCTGCGACCGTATATCTTCTATCTATCTATTGGTATATCTATGTAAGTTATATTCAAATTAACCCTCACCCGATACACAACCAAAAACGTAACATAATATGAGATAATATTGTGCCAGGAGGGGTGAGAATAGGCCAACACGAAATTCAGAAACTGAGTTTTTATTCAAATAATTAGTTTTCTTATAAATTAGGAGAATATGGTTAATAGTGTGTTAAGAGTCAACGAAGAACACAATTAAGTAAACAAATTATATATTAATGCCAACGTTTCGGCCAAAATTTCAAGCTTTTATCAGAGCTAAAAATAAAAAAAACAAGATAATAAATGAAGGAAACTACTGAATTGTTAGAACATATGAAAATAATTAAGCAAAGTGGAAAGAAGAAAAAATAAAATACAAATGAAAATATCTTTACTTACTAAATTGTTATTATGTATTTTATAGTGTGTTCTTCCCTCTTTGTTAATTTTAATATTACTTTGTCTCATATTATCTTTACCTTATTATAATATTAATACACATGTATTTCATTTTTTGTTCTTTCCTCTTTCTTAGTTTGAAAATTACTTTTTCTCATATAGTCTTTATCTCCGTATAATACTTAAGACTATAAATTTTCTTTCAACTCTATTTGTGTATCTATATTGTTACTTATTTTTTAATTATTCGGTTATTCCTTTCCTTCTTTATGGTTGCTATCTTGTTTTTTTTTCTTAGCCCTAATGAGGGTAAAAATTTTGGCCGAAACGTTGGCCTCTTGTTAAATATGTTTTTACTTATTTGTGTACTTTACTGATCTCATCTTACTGATCCTCAACCATCTTCTCCTCATTTATATGTATCATATATCCGCGGTAAACTTTAATTCATAATTACAACAAGTTTTATATTTACTACGGGGTATAGTAGGTTCTGTTTCATAATGAATGTAATAGAAATAGTTTATTGATACAAATCCACAAAATAAAATCACCAATAATTTTTATTTCACAATGGGAATGGCTATTAGTGATATTATCGGAGTTAAAAATTACAAGACAGCGAAATTCTACGAAGCTTAAACTAGAATATTCAGGGTATTATGTTTTACTATTTTTATGAAAATGGGTGGTGTCACTGTCCACTGATACGATCTTAGTAGCCCTGGCAGTTATTTTCAACAATTCAATATTATATCACTTTATTCACAATCAGTGAAAAGAGTTTGTTTATGCACCATTAAGTAATTTATTTTTATTCACCTACTATTCGAACTATTGTCAGTGTAGTTTCATAGCTATTAAGTTTTATTTAGTTGTATTCTAGCTCGAAATTGTTTTCACATTTCCATTAAGATAGGTTTACATGATGTGGTGAGATTGTGCCACTGTGTTGTTCTATGAGCTTTAACCACTTTTTTTTTGGAAACTGAGAAATTATTATTACTTGTAAGTATTAAAATACATAATATTACTGTTATTATTCTTTTTTTAAAAATATTAACTGCGGAAACTATGACTCTCAAATACTTGATCTATCTCTTGAGAGTTTAAAAACCTTCAGATGACTGAGGTATATTATAAGTTAAAAAAGAGAACTTGGAAGGTAATAAAACTTCAGCTTACTCGAGCATAAAGGACTGGGTTTACATTCCAAATACTTATGAAAAAACAAAATTGCTTGGATTTAGTGAGAGGACCTCGCGCTTTAACAGGAATAAATAAAAAATATATATATATTCTGTAAAAAAAAAAAAAAAATCTGGTATTACTTAATATTTCAAAAAACTTCAGATCTTATGTGAAAAAGAAATTGTTCTTTTATGTCAGTGAAAAGTGATCTTTTTTACTTCAAACTACTTTTACTGTCATAATTTAGTATCAAAAGTGTAAAATTAATAATAAATTTGATCTATCACAATGATTGTAGAATATTAATGTAAAATAAATAAGGAAAATAGAAACTTCTAATTAATTTTTGCTATTTGAAGTACCTCGGCTCAGTCTGGTTAAAAAACTTTGTAGAATCGTCTTTTTAACTTTAACCTATTTTGAGAGGGGGTAAACTTGGGATTGGGAAAGTTTGTTATAGCGCACAATGCTTTCCCGTCTTTTGTAAGAGCTTCGTAAATTTGTTTAATTTGAAAACTGTCTCCATTTGAAAATAGCATATATGGCTCCGGTACAAGGCTTCCTTGATAAACGTAGCTTTTATCTCAATAAATTTTCCTCTCAAAGAATTTCCATAAAACATTTTTCACCCTCTGTAGGGAATATAAAATAAAAACAAACAGAAAAAAAAAACTAGAAGATTTTGCGAAACTTTCATCTATATTATATATTAAGTTATATATATGCTATACTTTAATTGTATAGTGAGTGCAATAATCATCATGAAAATGATATGAAAAATATAATCAATTTTCGTTTAATATGCACTAGGAAATTTATTTTTTAAACCAAGGAGAATGTGATGATTCATTTATAACAATTTTAAATAAACAGTTATATTACATATAATTTTATTTCTTTATTTATAATCTTTACACTTTCTTGAGACTGGTTAATATTGTTTAAATAGATCAAGTTTTATCAATTTTAGTTTCAAAACATTTTTTTTATTCCTTTATAAGTCCGACGTTTCGGCCAATTCGGCCATCCTCAAGGGTAATCTTAATACAACTCTTTAGAACCACATCATTTATTTATTATAGTCTCAACATAATAAGAGAATAAGCATGTTTATACTATATAAATATATACATATTTATATAGTATAAACAATATATTTTTTATGATAAAGGGTAATTAAATTACAATACAATTAAAAGATTTTAATCAATTCTTAACGAATTGGGAGCAATATAAATCTCAATTAGAAGAAATTATTTTGTCTACTAAGTTCCAGTTTTCACATTTTAAGAATTTTATTTAGCGAAAGTAAGAGTAGGGGTAATTAAATATTAAACTGTTTAAACAGGCAAGCATAGCAAATAGGTTGGTTGATGTACGACATGTCACAATCTCACAAGAGGAGATATGATCATGTTATTTTATGATTATGTCAAAACACACAAAAAGGAATCCTTACCCACCGGACCTTGAATTATTTGCTCAAAACGGAAGCAGGAGACTTTAAAATGGTTAAATCGAGCAATACTTAAAAAGCGCCTGAAATTGTAAAACGGCGTGAATATGTGTGTCAAATAATAAACTTAGACTTTATTATTATTTATTAGTAATAAAATTTGTACTTCATGCTAACTCGTACGATTATTTTTTTCAAGAGCAAATTATTTTCTGTCATTAAGAAGATGATCCATAATCAATGTAATTTAAATAACATGTTCTTTTTAATTATTTTCTATTTGAAATCAAGATGTATTTTCAAATACATTTTTTGATATAGATATATTGTATAAGTTGTATATTGTATAAGAAGCTTGTGAAGTAGCTGGATCCTACCTGCAGAGGTTGTGAGGGTGACAGGTGGGGTTTCTCTACCCCCATGTAACAGGACTCCAGCCAAATCAAGGAGCTCCACTATATTGACTTCACTTCTCTTCATACATATCCCAACGTAGCATTTCCTTCTATATTTTTTACTAATTATATTTACTGATACATGCTGATTATTAATATTTTATAATTTGTTATCAATTATTAAATCATCGATTATATGTTATGTACATGATAGACTGACCGAATTCAATTATATCAATTTTTTCTTTTAGATACGTCGTAACTTAATTGCTACTTTAATAGTAGACATATCTGCCAAAAATAAACTGTATTGACTTTACTTATTGGACGTATTCCAATGATACTATCGTATACTGGTGTTAATGTTCGTAGTAGACTGCGTTATAGTTATTAGGGTAGCCCTAATTTATTACACAATTTATTGAGTATGTCAAAAATAAAAATTATCAACTTTTTTTTAACCAGATGATATATTATTATAATAATACAATAATAAATGAATTGAATGTCCAATATTGTTCATAATAGAAAAAAAAATCTATTTCCATTCCTTATCAAATACAAATTGACTCAAATGGCCAATCATTAAAAAAATTTTCCCAGCAGTTAATTTTTAAAAAATACCATCTGAATGCCGCCCAATCTAAGCAAAATAATGTCAATCGGCGATTCCGTTATAAACAAATAATGATTGGGGAAAAATGATTACATTAAAGCAATATATTGATTTGTACACGTAAGATCTTTCAGCCAGCTCTTTTTAGTCGTGTATTTTGATCATGTTATTTACAGGAATTTCTTTACATTATTTAATTGGTCAACCCGTTATCATATAGGTTATCATGACTTTTGATGATTACATAACGTGGTACTTTTGTTCTCAGTGTTTTGGAATAAATCGTATTTATTTTCAATAAGTGGAAAATGTGTCCAGGTTTTAGTTTTGGTGATTGGGATAAAAAGATAAGGTTGGACATCTCTCCAACCTCGAGTTTACCATAAAATATCACATCCAATATTATTAATTTATACAATTACCAATAAAAATTGGCCAAAAAAATCGCATACCGAAAAAAAAGTTTCATTTTCGTTTTATCTTATTTCAAATTAGATATTAAATATTATTACGTACGTACATACATGGCTTTTCACAATTCATAATTATTAAATATCAGTAATAGATTTTTTACAAGAATAAAGTTTACTATTTATTTAGGTAATAAATTTGTTTACTTAATAAAGCATGTTTCAACTGGTCTGGCTCACCCAGAATGACATTATATTTTATTGTATAGTACACTCTTCTACTATTTGAGTTTACTTTTACCTACAAGTTCTTCACCACAACTGTGCCAAGGAAAACCATCTTTGACCATGGTAGATCGAAGAAATAGGCTTTCTCTCATCATATACGCTAAACCAATCTCGAACAATGAAATGGTTACAACTAAGCAGCTGGCTTTGGACCGTTGAGATTTATAGCAGCAAGATCAAGAGTTAGTACTGAACAACCTTCTCAATTTTGATTAAGTTTCTTAGTGAAAGGAGGGATAGGGAAATTTTTATGGAAATGGCCAAGGAAATGGATGGAGGTTTTTGCTAAGGTCATTTTATTAATAGTAATGGTTATGGTTGTTCAAGAACTAAGAAAATAATAGCTGAGGGAGTTATGCCGTAATCTTAGCAACCTCATGCCTGCAATGGCACCAGTTCGATTCCGTCCTGGGTTGGTTGACTTTTGTTTCGTTGCGGTCCCATGGGATGAAAACTCAACTTCCCACTCTGGTTAGAATAAACTAGTAACCGCTTGGATAAAATGACTAGATAGAAGTAGTAAAAATAAATAAAATAACATTTTTCAATTACGGAAAGAATTAATATTAACAAATCATTATAATAAAAAGCAAACTTCATCCACGTGTTTTCATTATGAAAAGTGAAAAATTAAGAAAAAAAATAAGCAGGGATCAGGATGATCCGTATAATAAAACGATCATTTATTAAATAATAATGAAAAAAAAACTGGGATGGGCCGTGAATAAAGGGGAGTGAAGGGAATAAGCCAGGACGTAAAGAGATTGAGCCTCAGGGGGTGAGAAAAAAAAAGATGAAGAAGAAAGGAGAGAACTTAATACTTTCTTTGGAGATATTTTGTTACATCGGGGGGGGGGAGGGGGAGATGGGGGAGCAGGTGAGCTTTGAACCTCCTTTGATCAGGGAAGCTGTTAATTAGTCGACTGAGTTGGACTGAAACGGAATTACAGATTATTACGACTTTTTTTGGATTAAATATCGACATGGGTAGGAATTTTAAGTGATATAAAATGTAGCATTTTTTATTCCCATATAAGATCTATTGTAGGATAGATAATCATTCTAGGAATATTGAACTATATCGAAATCAATAATATATATAATACGGTAATAAACCGTAAAAAAAAGTCTTAACGTTTTTTCAGTCTTAACTAAGTTATGTTGGGTAATCATATCGTCTCGCTTTAGGCCTGTTTATGATGGGATATATTATTTCATACCTTTTCTTTAGAATTTATGTAATAATTTTCTTCTTTATCATTCAGTATTAAATAGTGGCCATCATGATAATTTAGTTTCATTCATGGGAAAGGTGGACTACTTAATCTTATCATTGTATTCGCCTCATGTGTGTGAGAACCTGGGAACCAAAGGGCAATTAATGCGGGGGGACTCTTCTATATATATATTCAATTAGATAAAAAAATATATTTATTCCATAGTATGATCACAGCAATGAATATTTTTTATTGATATACAGTTTTTTTTATTATTTCTCTGTTATCTTCAAAATTACTAAGAAATTATATTTGTGAATAAATATTTTAGCTCAGAACTCAGTATTTCGTTCTTCTCTTACATTCATATTAATTTAGTTGCATTTTTCATAATCATCATTTTTATTTAATTATTTTAGCGCTATTTAGATATTCTAAATCATTCAATTGTTCATTAATGTAATTCGCTTTTGTAATGAGGTGTTAATTGTTGACCGTAGATTAATATGAGAAGACGGCTGACTTTAGACGGCATCTTCGTCCAAGTCATCCTGACGAAAGTCTGAAATTCAAGTCGAAACGTACAAATAAATAAGTTTTGTTTATTGCTGACCACATCCATGACCATCTTCTCCTCATGATTAGCTTTTGGTCAGATTTTATTTTTAGAATTTTAAAATTTTATGGTTGAGAGTTATTGCCTTAGAAACTGGGACATGCAATCATGCACCAAGCTTCTAAACGTCTATATCGTTGCCTTTTTTGGGGATAAGAATAAAGTGCGAGTAATTAAAGTAACAATTAAGTAATTGGTTAATAATTTCTAGATTGAATGATTTGCTACAAAAAAATGTAGTTTTCATTTTCAGAAGACTGTGAAAACCGTCTGCAAATTAAAAACTCCAAGTTCATTTTTTAACGAATTCTTTAGTTGTTCCTCTTAGTCAAAAAGAGAGATCATTTTACAAGATTTTATTTAATTGATTAAGGATACCATAAGACGTGATGAAATTCGGAGTAGAAAATTTTTACGTCCGCTAAACTTTCGCATACCATATATTTCATACATAGGTATGTGAAAATAAAAACTTGCTCACCGTTTTCGGATATATTTTTTTCAAGGAAGTAGCGGAAGATAATCTATCTCCTTTCCACGCTTAAAGGCTTTATGACTTTCCCTTTATTGTCCAATTTTCTCGTAATGTATTTTTTCGTGGGATTCTAACCTTATACCATCTACCAGGGTATTTGAAGCTATAAGACTCATTCATATTCAGATCTTCAGAGAAATTGGTTTTTAAGATATCCCTGGGTACTGATGTTACTCCTCGTTAACCGAGTAGGAATATTCTTAGTCCTACAAATGGTTTGAAGATATGCAAATAAATTTGGATTTATTTTATATTAATTCTTTTAAAGATGTGTAAATCAGAGCGAAATCGTTATTTTGATATCAGACTCCAAATATCGATTTTACAAATATCTATCTAATCTATATAATCTAATATCGAAGAAAAATATCAATATTTCTGAGATCACACGTTTTTAAATATTGGTTTTTAATAACGAAATTTAAATGTGGATATTATCATACATAAGAAAAAAATTGATAAAGATATGCATATATTTAAAACCACAATATAAATAAGAGTGATTGATGATGTTCCATTAATCTAATTAATTTTGACTGTAATTTTTTTAAGACAGTTATTTTCGGCTGAAATATGTTTGTGTTACTAATATCTGTTCAGTATTTTTAATACGTTTTAGGAGTATTAGTGTCGAACGTCATTAGTGAGGTCGAAAAAAAGGGATTAGAACTCTTCGCTAAACTTAAGGCGTCATATTAAATATTTGAATGTACTATTTCTGGAGCGTATTCATAATCATTTGGTATTTTTTACATTGCTTGTCTTTGGTTTTGATATTGTGAGGAAATAGCTTATTTATGGTAGACAAAAATAATACCAGCCTATAAATTCAATGATTTTAGATTAGCTATAATAAAAAAAAAAAACCTGACCATTTTAGTTGAAAAAAAAAATTAAAAATCACGAATTTAAAACTTGGTGTAATTTGTTAAAAAAAAATATGCAACCAAATAGAAACGGTAATTTAAACTTTAATTAGGCGAAAAAAATTCAAAAATAAGTCTTTAGCTCTGGTTCAAATACATATTGTATTTAAAGTGAGTGGGCGTATAGCCATTGATTTATTCAGTCGGGCATAAAACAACGAAGTAGACCCTCGTTTTAAACGTGTTGAAAACACACTGTTTGTATAAATTAAAAAAAAAAATTTTCCCATGATCTAGAAGCTGATTCATGGAGTAGGTATTCTATAACAAATCACCACATTGAATATCTTTTCATTTATGGAATCTTATTAATAGATTCAGATGGCAATTGTTTTAAAAAATACAAAAAGAGTAAATTAAAAAACACATAAAAAGTACAACAGAAACGGAATGTTTATTTCCTGGAGGTCGATTGAAAGGGAAAAACAAAAAACATACGTTTACCAAAAGTACCAAATCATTTTATATGGAATAAAATATTTATAAAAATTAAGAAAACATATACATACACTTATATATATACATATATTTTAGTGATATTTTTATATTTCATGTTAAATAAAATCAAAAAGTGTTTACTCTTACTATGAACAGAACAGGACACATTATAAGTTAAACAATTACATTTTAATATCATAAAAAGTATTAAAAAAGATTAATAATTAATAACAATATTAATAAAACACAGTAATACAGCAAAATGTGTATTTTTGTAAGTGCAAAGTCATATTTTAATTTATAAATGTAAATTAAGAATTATCTAATAATTATAAATGATTCTTTTGATATAGACGACTATTAAACCTTTTTTATTAACATAATAATGAATATGAATATCATTTATTTGACCAATTGAAAGAGAAATATATATTTTTGGTGTTTTATATTTAAATTTGAATATTTTCAATATTTGAATATAAGATAATTTTTCTTGGAAGGCCTGGATCGGTGGCGCGTTTTTAAATTGTAAGTTTTAAAGGTTTAATACCTTTTAGCAATTATATTTTGACATAAAAAGATAGCCAGCGACCACGTACTAAATCAAGTACAATCTTTTTATAGGAGCCAATATAGCAAGACGTAAGTAAAACTACTAGAGGGAACTAGATCCCAATTATTATATAGTTAAATAAACAAATAAAAATTAAAATCTGTACCACTACAACCCATAAAGGGGGTTCAGTACTTTGTAAGGAAGTGACCAACGGTTGTGCAAGAAGGTGATTTGGTCATAATCACGCTCGACCACCAGATTTTTATCCATAATAATAAAATAAACTATAAATAAAAAATTATATTAAACATAAAAAGTTATG
>NW_027113385.1:49586-59519 GCF_000696795.3 Halyomorpha halys
AACAAACAAGTTGTATACCAAATAAAAAAAATTAAATAATAATAAAAATAAAATATAAATAAAAAAAGTGTTAAACAATTTTTCTTTACTTGAATATATTTTGAATTAAAAAAAAACAAAGCATAATATGGATTCTTATATACATAAATATCCACATACCTTTATGTACATAGTTTTTGAAAAATAAATCGCTGGTTTTATTCCTATCTGGGAATAATCACAGGTTCCATTCTAAATTTCCATTATTGCCTACCTCCTGTTTTGAAAGCCTCTACCTATCGCGTTCCCTGACTAAAGTGGACCCCTGATCCATGGAAATGGGCAGTTAGCAGAGCGAGGTCCAGATTGAAAGGGCCATGGGATTGAAGAAGCAGTCGGGGCAATTAGGGCTCGTTAAAACCCCGGTGGGATCAGGGCAGCTATTGCCTCTCCCTTCACGTTCGATAAATAACCCCATTTCAACCCCCACCCCCTCCCACCTCCTCTGTACCTCCCCCAGGCTGTGTTGACCGACCGGCTGTGATCTTGTGTAAGCAGCCTCTGCAAGGTCGAATGGGATGCCAACTTGTATTTAACTTACAAGGTAAACAGTTAGCACAAACGATTTACTAAGAAGTTGCTATATATTGTGCTCATATTTAACACGAGGAGGGGATGGTCGGGGGCGCGGTCAGTAATGATAATATGTTTAACTTATTTATTTGTGTCATTGATAAACACCTAATACTTATCAATTAGTTGTGAATGAGCTGATGAGATATAAAAGTTCAACATTTTGAGAGGAAAGTTCGTCGACATTCATGTCATTTATTCATTATTTGTATGAATACTTTTAAAGATTGGTTGAAATATCTACAAAAGATATATAAAAATAAAAAAACAAATTTGAAGGGGTTAAATGAGAGGTGGCCTAAGGGAATAAACCAATAGTCCGAATATTTTCTGGTTATAAATTCTTATTATTTGTTACAACGTAAAATATTCAAAAGTAAAATAAATAATTACTAAGTCCAATAACAGTTCTAATGCCAAAGAGTATAAAAGCATTCTATTTTGATTTTTTTTTTTGTTTTACAGTTTTATTTTTTAAGTGATCAACCTTGTAATATCCTTATTTCAACAATTCAAAAGAGCAGTATTGATATATTACTAATCTTAATACTCAGAATGAGGACAATTTGAAAGCCAGAGGGAATTGATCAAATATAAGTCTCTCGTTATTAGGAGAATCGACCTACAATACGTGGTACGTGTTTTCATTAAAGTGTACAGTTTACCTACCTACCTCGATCAGTTGCTTTCCAGAGAATCATTGTCCAGTTGAGATTTTTCTGGAAATAAACAGTATCTCCTAATTTCAGTTCACACAAATATACTTAGGACCACAGAACCTTTGTCCAGTTGAAGCCCTGTGGTAGAACGACATTTATAAGTTTTAGTCAACTTGTTCCGCGTAGAGAATACTATTGGTTAGTATTTGAATAAAATATTCGCAGTATCCGCAGAGTTGGGTCTTAGATTGTTATTTATGAAATCACTTTTACCCTTCGTCGTAAACCTACCGATTGCCCTATCCTTTAATAATGTTACTCTTACCCCTGTCGAACATTCGCTGCTTTGGGCTGGAACTGGACAAACGATTGACCTGGAATCGTCAGACAAGACTGAAAAAACAGGAAACTGCACGTCGATTTCGACTATTACAACACTTATTAGACAAACGGTCTAAACTTCCAATCCATTACAAAACACTGATCTACATGACAATCTGGACATACGGACTTGAGCTTTGGGGCTCCACCAAACCTTCGAATTCCTCTCGCATCCAATCCTTACAATCCAAATCATCAATGCTCCTTACTTTGTCACAAATAAAATCATATATAAAGGCAATGTTCCCTATATATAGCTCGAACCAGATCAATCCGTCCATTATTAAATCCCTAACCATTAAAACCCATTAGTTTCTAACCTTACTTCCTCTTTCATTCTGGACAATCCTCAGAGGCGCCTGAAAAGATGGCCACGAGACCTGCTAAAGTAAAAACGTCATTAGAGTAAAAACGTTACCAATGTGTAGTTTCTGTATCACTCCATTTTAACTGAGATCAAATTTACTAAATGTATTATAATGTACAGTTGTAAATAGCAATAAATAAAAAATAAAAAGATTCAGACACCTATCTTGAAAATATAATGTGTAGTTTTTAACTGTTTCATAATATGCAGTGTATTTTTTTTAATTGTAAAAAAAGTTTACTTATAACATGCCTAGTTCAGTTGTATAGTGTATTTTTAATTTATAATTCTTTTTGGGTATTAATATTTGTATATGTAGACCGTTTACAGAACAAGATATTCGAAAATCCGCTGGTTCATCTAGTGTTTATGAAATATATCTATTTTGGTAGTTTGAATTACATCATAGTTCTAATGAAAATTTTATATAAAAATATAGGAGCTGTCTTCTCTGGATATAATGAATATAAAACAAAGACTTAGAAAGGTGATTAAAGATTAATAAAAATAAAATATTTATTAACCGTTAAAATGCAAGTGGTCTATGTTCCCTACTAAACAATTAATTGTATAAAAATGTTAACATATAATCTTGACTCAAGAAATTAGCAAAAGAGTTGTTAAAATTAATTATAATTATTTAATTATTTTTACATGGCTTTTTCATTTACAGTAAAAAACTAAAAACTTAAGAATATTAAAAAATAAAGTAAGCAGCTAACAAAAAAGATTTTTCACTGACAAACATTCCAACAGACTAATTCGAAGAATGGTCAAGGTATCTATTCCTACAAACATAAAACTAAAACATCGCTCAATGAGAGATCTAAAGTGACGAAAGGTAACTGAATGAAGTTCGAGAGGATGCGTCTCTAAGTACTGCCCTATCTCATCTCTCCCCCAGATATAATTTTCCATAAGGACAGGCAATTTCCTTATTATTACTAATTGATTGTAAAAGAAGTAAATTAAGTATGGGAATTAAACAAAAAAAATTAAACACTTCTGCACAAAACACATTAATATATGATGAAAAGGAGAAAGGCATTTCTAAATTAACACGCAGAGGCTAGAGACTAAAGTTGAATCCACCATTCCTCTAAGGGCGTACATAACGAGACCAATTAAAATTCACCCCCACCAGGGGAGGAATTAATTAAATAATTTAAAGTGGGGCTGTGAAGTTGTGCCCCGTCTTCTGGAACCGACTCCATTATTCTTCACTATGACGGACTTCAAAGAGTCAGGTATTTACCAAACTTAGGAAGACTTGGGGGCAGCGAGGAAGGAGGCGCGACGTTTAGTGATGGGTAAGCTCTGTCCAAAATCTCCTTTGTAAGGTCTCCCCTGGATCTTTTATAAGTTGCTTAAACCCATCATAAATATAAATTCAGAGATCTGCTAGTCATAATTATATTAAACATAGCTTGTTAATTCGTTTATTGGTATTTCATGTATGAATGTATTCACTGTAGCCGGGAGATAGTGCAGGTAACCGATTTATTTCAGTCAGGGTGTGAAGGACAAAATTTTGATAGACTTACGATTTATATGTGTGACCTCAACTAACTTTCAAGCGTATTCACTTTAGGAGGATGAGAGTTCCTAAGACATATGCCAGGATAAAATATTTTTTTGTCTTGATTTAAAATTTTTAATTATTTTTATTTTTACTAATTTTGGGATATTAATGCATTACATTATCCATTGCTGCATAATCTGGGGCGATTCGTCACTAAAACGATTAATCACGAGTAATGTGATGAGGACTTCTCGACTAGTACTCACTTATACCGAACTGTTTTAAAAGATATGTCTATCCTTGATGTAAATGCCTTTATTTCTGTGGCGTAGCGAGAAGTTCTGAGGCCCTGAGTGAAATCTTGGATAGGGCCTTTTGGTCTGAATAGTAGGAGTAGGGAAGATTATATTGAAAAACCATTTTTAATATCATAATTTCTAAAGTTGGTAACGAAGTTACATCACAATATTACCAGACTATACTAATATAATAATATTTATATGTATTTATCCTCTTTTTGACAAAAAAAATATTGCTGTTTTTATAACTTTCTGAATTATCAGAAAAAAAATTAAACCTAAAGATCTGAAGAATTAGGGTCTCGTTGAGCTTTGTAGTCCGGGGATAGTTTTCTATCATCCAGCCAATTTCATCTGCCTTTGTCCTTAAAATTTCAAGCTAGCGTAAAAAATTTGGCTTGTGACAATATAACCTTATGCGAAGTACATTAGTAAACTAGAGAATTTTTTTCTTGCTAAAGATTTCGAGACGGCATAGAAAGATAATCCACTTGTTTCGAAATTTCAAACAACAGCTCACAAGAATCCGTGCCGAAGAAAATAGGATGAGGGAAAGGAGGATTGCTAATAAAGCAGATTTATTTGTCATTAGATGTGAAAAATATTCCATGTATCAACGTGATAAGGAAACGCTCCTTTGTACCAAAATCATATCGTAAATTTTTTAACAAATATGTATTTATTTACTCAGATACCGATTAATTTAATTTTCTGGTCCTAAAAAAAATATATATATATCGATGTAAATTTAAGTAAACATTTTATTATTTTTTTGTCAATAACGTGCTTTTTGATTTATATATAATTTAATTTCTTGTTTGTGACAGATTTGTATATCCATACAGACTCACACTGTTCATTTGCTTATAACTTCTACGTTTCGGCCATTCCGTGTGCTTTCCTAATTTAATTATGTTTTATAGGATACTAAGATAAATTTTGAAAAAGCAGAATAACCTGCAACATTTTGATACCAATGTTAGCGGATAATGATATTATAAATAAGGTAGGATAATTTTTAATTTAGGTTGTTTTCTTTTTAATTAATTTTTAATGATTCGAATGTAACTGAAATTAAAAATTAATGGAACCTTAAGAACGACCGGTATGGCTGGAACGTAGGAGTTATAAGATAATAAACAGTGTGTGACTATATGGATATTTTTTATTTTAATTATTTTTGATGTTTATACATACAACTCAGCTTCTTTTCTCAAATATTTTTGATTTAAACAAAGATGACTTGATGATTTTAATATGCAAAGGATGGAAATAAAAATGTTTGAGGATGATATTTCACTTAAAGTTATGGTTCTTGTAACATAAAGTCACATTGTTGACCAGGGCCCTGTTTCATACTGAAAGCTAATAGTATTAGCTTAGTTCATAGTAAACGTGTAGAAACTAGTGTGGTAATAGTATTAATACTTATTTTTAAGTTACTATTGTACAAGTCAGTGTAATTGAATTAAGATAAATCTACAAGACTAATAGTATTAGTTTGTACTTTATAATGAATAGCTAGAAAGCAGACTAATAAAATATAATTTTTTAGAGAACATATACTCTAAGCTCGATAGGTTACTTCAATTTCATTAATTCATTAAAAAAATAAATAAATAAAAAATAATAATACGTTTTAAATAACGGTGTATGATATTCAAGTCGACTTAAAATGGAATAAAGAAGACCTAATAAAGTCAAATTAGGAGTTGAAGTTTCTTTTTAAAAAGCCTCGTTTCAACTCGTTTAATAAAGTGAAAGTTAAATTCGGTTCGAATGCCTTTCTTCAAACTTTTAAACAGAGAAGCGAAACGAATTTTAGCCATTCAGGTAATCATTGTGGACCAGTTTTGTAATTAAGGGCAAACTTTAGATTGGAATTCTAAACATGAAATATTTTCAGTTTACCAGAGGAATTATCGAGCTTAAAGTTTTCTGTGATACATGTTATATTTTCTAGTATGTAGAGCTCGCTATGATAGCTCATGTGATTTAAATTAACATTATTTATAAATATATTCGTGTAAGGAATGCTAAGGACCAAAAAGAAGAGTTGAAACATTCAGGAGAATACGCTAGAAGGGTGCCAAACCAAATAACATGTGCCACAACCACACGGGTGGAGGTATACCGACTTTGAGGTATACCTCCAATGGAACCCCTCCTCTGATATGCTATATCATACCAACCTCATAATAAATATTTCAATGCAGCATAAAAATAACTATTTTTTCTTATATAACGAAAACTGTAAGCTATCATGTTTGGTGTCGAGTTAAAATGAAATAAGGAGATAATGGTACAATTTTTTCTTAAAATTTAAAATTCTAGTTTCGACGATAGCAAATTTAATCAACCATTTAGCCTTTGTTAGTTACTTCGAAATAATTTAACTTAGAATCCAAACACAAATTGGTGTTGAACTTTGCTCTTTATGTCCATTCATTAAACACCAAATCCCAACCGATCGATTTATATATGCCCTTCCATAGAAACGCCTCCTTTAGCTAATCCTTCATCATACGCGCAACTTCCTTCATGAATTTTCTTCCTGTCTCCATTCGCCAATCCTCATCCTTCGATTAACACCTATTTCTTTACCTAATAAATAACCAAACCTCCATATTATTGTGAGCAATGTATATAGCCATTATTGATTACTATAACAAACTATAACGTAACCTAAGGATTTTATCTAATTTTAACATGTATGCTGAAACCTTTAAATGCCTGCCAGATAATTAATCTTAATGAGTGAACCATATATTTATTCTTAGGGGACATCTGTCCCAGAATAAAATTATTTTCATTTCATTTCATCAGGAACAGATAAGGAATCCTACAAGCTCATCATCAGATTGGAATGCAAAAAAAAAAAGAAAAAAAAAAGGAAAGACTTAAGCTGTAAGCACAAAACCTACATGGTTGGTTCTGTTAGATAGAGGCTTCTCCATGCTTCACAGTAGGCAATATGACAGACAATGCTGGACAATATTATTTTACTGTTTTCAATGTTTTTATGGCTACTGTATCTAAAAATCTATTTTCCTAAAACCAACAAAAAATAAGTTTACACATGCGTAAGTGAAAGTATGGGATGAAGTTGAAATTTATTTGAGACTATCTAGGTAACAACCTGTAAATTATCAGTAATACCCAAAAAGCAATTTGAATACACGCCATCGCGGGACCAAATTTTTTCTATGATGTATATTATTTAAAATCTTTGATTATGCATTTATTTTATTTTTTCTTTCCATTTTCTACCTCGTATCAAAGCTTTTCTTTATCGTTACGTTAATTAAAAAGAGAAAAAAGATCATTTTATTGAATAGCACATTAATGTAAATGTATTACATTTTATATTTATTCAGCTAGATATATTCTTTTGCCCATGTGCCCTGAGATGCTAAAAAGAATTATCTAAAAATAAATTATCTCATAACTAGTTTCACTAAAGGAAAAAAAAATATTTATTTTAATTCTGTCTTCACTTTGAAGTAAAAAAAAGTTTTTATGAACTTGAGTAGGTTTCACTTAACTTTAAAAAATGATATCTTTATTCGAATTAAAAAAAAACAACAAAAACAAACGGGGATAAGCGACTACCTCGCATTTTAGCCAGACTTTGTATAACACGCTGGTCACAGAAGAACTGCTAAAGTAAGTTTTTTTGCATTTCAATTATTGAATTAACCTTCTTCTGAGTCTTTTAAGACAGAACTGATACTATTTTCTAAATAATTTTTTTAGGTTATTTTAAAACATAACTTTGTATTATTTATACCTCAGTCCACTCGAACAGTTGACAATAACAGAGTAAAATGATATCAAAGAAATGGACGAAACAAAATAATTATGCACAACTGTCACAATGATGAAAGGTGGTTCAAAGCAGTTAAAGATAAAGATAACAGAAAAATAAGAAGAAAATTCTCATAGAGAAAAGAAATTTTTACCTCGTATTCTCAAGATTACAAGGAATATTTATACTTTTTTCGAAATGAAAGTATGGTAATAAATTTAAAAAAATTACTATCAATGATATCAGCAATGAGTCAATTTAATCAGCTTTGAGAAAGTATATGTTTATTGATTAAATTCTGTTATTTTATAATGTTCTCAAAAAACAAAACAAACCAGGCCTCGATGAAAATTAATTTGAAAAATTCAAAACCTAAATCCTATTATTATGAAAAAAATAAATGAGTTAAATATTTCCATTCCAAATAATTTAGACAGGTGACTGTGACAACAGAAAGAAAAGAAGGCGCTATGTGATACCCCAACTACATTACCAATCAACCATGAAGGTTAGCATCGATAAACCTGAAGGGGCATCATAAAGACAAACATATTTACTGTTTTCGTAGATGTCAGTTAGCAAAGTATGCACAGTTTCTATTTTAAGCATAAAAGAAAATACATAAATACTCAGAAAATTTTACTTCAGTCATTCAGAATGTGTAGTAAAACGATATCATATAGTTGTTTTAAGATCTTATAACTAACTTATTAAATTTTAATTGCTTGAAAAAAACTACAACTACATTACTTTTTAGTATATTATAGATAATTTACTTTAATTATAGAAAAGTATTTTATTATATAATGGGGCTACTGCGATTATATGAGCATTTTTATTCCAAAGCAGTCAAGTTGATTTATATATATATTTTTTTCTAAGTTTTTCTAATTTTTAACAGATATATATCTATTGGACCATAATAACGATTATTGAATTTTTCTCTAAAAACAGTTGAATAACATGCCATTTAACGGATTCATGCAGGGTTAAATTCAATAATTTGTTATATTGTTATCCAAAACAATAAAAATTGTTATCTTTTTTTACTTTATTTTATTCAAAACTGTAAATAATATTTTACAACCAGCGAATTAGATGTTATAAAAATAATATCAGGAAGGCATGAAGGTTAAAGTCATCCAATGATGCTGCTCATAGAAATTTGAAAATCAATTAAGGAATCCTATATTCCAACTAGTTTGTAAACGACTTCTACCTAGTTAGTTTCGTGTTGATAGTTCTTGAATTAGAAAATTTGTATGTTATTGTGATTTAAAAAAAAATTGAAATAGACTTGGCTGTTTTGGATAATACAAAACCTCATATGATTTATATGTGAACCTCTATTTTGAAACGTTTCTCATTCTTTGGATATGCTTACCTGAATATTTATAAATAAAAAATAAATGCAATAAAATATATTATCTATTATACCTAAGAAAACTTATTTTTAGTTAATTCATATTAAGAAAAAGTTCTTACTTTATGAGTGGTACATCTTTGCCGGTTCCATCGTCAAGTGTTCCAATATCTTTAACAACGTTTTCAATAGAATCCAGAATTATACTCCTGTAAACAATAGAATTCATAATTTTAATAAAATATAAACTAATTAATATACTTAAATTGATTTTTCATATCAGGAAGATTAAGAAAATAATTTAATACAATTTTTTTTGAAAAGCTAGTATACTCAATCTCTTCGGATCCATTTACCTAAATAATGAGATGCTTATCATATATCATATATTATTACATAACGATCATATTGATTTTGGGAGCAGAATTAAATGTCTTAAATGCAGAGGGGTGAGGGGCGGAAAAGCGGAGTTTTCCAGAGTGGTAGCTCCTGTTGGAAGCTGCTATCCTGATAACCAGGGACCCCAAAACCCTACCTGTGACCCCATTTCCCGATTACAGGTAAGGGAAAAGGGGCTACAGGTGGTAAAAGGGGAAGGTCTACTGAACATATATTTTACCATGGTGCTGTGGAATTTCCAGAGCTAAAATATGTGTAATGTGACAGGGAACTTTCAGGTATCACTACAACATATAACATTTAAAAATTAATAGTTATGTAATTTTTTTACATGTTTTATTATTAAATAAAGAATATTAAACGCTTTTCTTTTACTAATAAATCAAAAAAATCCCTACATAATCTTCCGTTTATATTGATGTAAACTAATATAATTATGACATAAAAAAAGTATAGTTAATAGATATAGCTCCATTTTAGATACGTTAATGCTAAGCCGTATACGGTACTTTGTTGTATGTTC
>NW_027113385.1:59624-69778 GCF_000696795.3 Halyomorpha halys
TCTTTATTTCTCATTTATTTAGGATCCCACAAACCAAAAAATAGCAAAGATATTGAAGAGAAAGGAAAGAACTCCAGTGAAAATATTTTTCCTAGTAAAAGGTTTTTAGTTATAATACGTACAAAAACCTTAAAAGATAGGTAGAAATCATACTTATGATCACAGCTATTATTTATGTGAGATACTAATAAACCTTTATTAATTGGTACATTATCTTACACTAGAAAACAAACATCTAAAATATGTTTAAATTTTAAAAATAAAATTGCTATGTATTAATTATTTGTTCCAAATATAATATGACTGTTGCTGATCAGCAGCATTAGATAACATCTAAGATAATTTTTTTTTAATTGCCTTGTTATCGTTTTAAATCCTTATTGAAATAATCACTTCTACGAAAATATATATTAAATATTAGTTATAAAATTATATATTAAATATCAGTTTCAAAACCATCACAGGATTCTGTCTTTGCGTTGAAGAAGTTTGGAATATCATATGTACCTATGTATTTATTGTTTCTGAAAATATATTTTTATTTAGAAAACATCTATAATAATGTAAAATGATATAGATTGCTGGTTTATACACAACAAGTGTGGTTAGTAGATAATTAAAATTTTCATAAGGTTTAAGAAATTTTAGAAATGTATGTATATGAACAAAAAGTATTTCTTCTTTAGGAAGGGCTTGTATTGTTTAACTAAAAGGTTTAAGAAAATAACTAACTAGTTAGACTAGAAGTTTCACTAATGTAAGCATCAGGATTAGATAAAAAGTTATACCACTTGAATGCAGACAAGAGATATATCTCACATCAACAGCTGCCATAGGTCAAAATAAAATAGAAATAGTAAATCACTCGAAGACAGTTGTTTATATACAAGTTGAGAATAGTTATTTTTTCTCTACTCATTCTCAATCGTTCCTCATTTACTGTGTCAGGTTTTTTTATTTTATTTTATTATTATTATTATTTTTTTTAGTTCTTGTACTTTCTCTATATTAAATGAAAATTATAAATGCGATTATTATGACATTTACGTTATTTCCGGTTTCAATTTATATTAGGTTGGTTTATATGTCCTCAAAACATTTACTTTTATCCGAAAATAACAAGTAATTTTATTTATCTTTCATCCTTTACCTTAGATGATTATTGGAATCAACAAAGTATTCCATGGGCAAAAATAATTGGAATAATATATCAAATGGTTTGTAGATTTCATTTTATATAACTTATGTATTACTTTTGGAAAATGGTGTCCAGCTGTTTATCTTACTACAAATTATAAAGTTAAAAAAAAAATTATCAATTGATTACATAATGTATACTACTGATTAATTTTATATAAATATTGGTGGATTCGTTTAAAACAAGAATCCATTATATTTTAATTTTTGTTTTTATATATTGAGAAAAACACTTCATTAAAAATGTGTCACCCAACTTCATTGTGTTGGCTCATACACAGTATACTTCTAACTAGTAAAGAACAATTTTTTTTCTGTTACAGCATAAAGTTTTGTAAATTTTCACATTATAAAAAAATTTGAATTATGTACTAATGTTATACATGTTTTTTTTTTTTTCTTTTTATTATTAATTATTTCTTCCATTACATATGTTTTTTTTTTAAATTTTTCTATTATTTCAATTCTTAATTTTTTTTTCTCTTTTTCTTCCATCAGAAATTAAACAAAATTAAAACAAAAGTATCAAAACTATATAAACATTTCAAATATAGTAAAAAAGTATATACATACATAAAAACCAACATGGTCGTCCACATTTACAATCATCTAACACATACATACAAAAATTAAAATAAAATAAATGAGTATATTAAGCCAAAAGTAATAAATATAATATTAATTATTATAAAAAATACCAAATAAAAGAAAAAGAATCAAAATATATAAGAAGTAATAAATATATTAATAATACAAAAGTAATAGTATTAATATATGAATTAAAAAAAAAGAAAAATTAATAAATATAAAATCATATATGTATATCATTTTTATTAATTATTCAGACTTCTACAAATATAACTAATAAAGATTATTTGTTATCCATCGTACAATTAAAGATTTATACGAACAACTGATAAATCGCTTCGTACACTAACGTCCAGTTATATGTACACTATTCATTTGATTAAGATTCTTCGATATGTTTCTAAATATTCTTTGTAACTTTTATGGTTGCTTTTAGTTTTGATTTAGGATCCTGATGGAGGACTAAAACTTTGGCCGAATTATCGAGTACTACCTATTGGTTAGTTTATTGGGTTGCTTCGGCGACAGGCAGGACCCCTTCGGGTTGAATTAGGACAGGCTAAGATAGCTCACCATCGTAAATCAGCAAGGGGGCAATCCCAAGACCACAGGCGCTCTGGGCAATTATTGTGTCTCTTGGGAATGTAGCTGGGACTGCCCGTGGCCTGCTTGCTGTACATCTTACAGAGTAACAGGGAGTTTCTTAAATATTTTTGGTCTAAATTCCAAAATTTTTGCTATATAAATCATGGCTGTCGTTGCGGAAAAAAAAATCCAGTTTTTGGTTTAAATCTATAACTAATATATTTCTACGAATTGTAGGCTGGTTTCTAACGATAAAGAGAGATATAATAGAAATACATAATAACATGCTGTTTCTGGAACCCCCATCAATTATAGCACGCGCTTACTATATTACCTTGTACTCCATGCAGCTATCATAGATTATATTCATAATTTAATTTAAAATTATATTACTTGTATGCGTTTTTTCTATTCTCAATAATACATGGATTACTACGCTGGGGAGAACACCAAGCTACAAGCTGACTGAAAGAAAATTGATTGAGTTTACGGAAATGCCTTGTTCCCTACATTCCTTTGATGTGTACCGATCAGAGGCAAAAAGGGGAAAAACGATTTCCACTTCTACCACGTAAAAAACATGTATTCAAAAAAGGTTTATAAAAACACGTGTACTGAATAATTATTTATAATTTTGTATCATGTTTGTCAAATGAACTCCATTTTTTTCTTATTTCAATTTAATATTCCAAAGAGACTTTTGCACGAATTCCAAAGATACACTAGATAAACAGATTAGATATATTAATTACTAGTATCAATTCTAGAATATCTTATAAACTTGTGAAAGATTAGCTTAATGTTTGTAAAGTAAACATCCATATAATATACCAATAAAACAAACAGAAATATGCATATAAATAAGTAGTTTTTATTATTTTTATTTCTCCATTTTAATGATATAAATCCTATTAATACTTGAAGAGTCAGTAGGAATAGATAGCTCTAGTTTTGGCCGTTGTTTAGTTAAATCGGATTCCTATTAGAAACAAATCAGGTGCATCCATCACATAACTTTCACTTTGAGGTAAACTTAGTCTTGTAGATTTTAAAATGGCTATTATTTTATTATTCATAATAAAAATATATTTCATATATAGTTAAGAAAAGGTATAATCTGACCATTGACATAGATAAAATCAAATTATACCATATCCCATCTGTGTCCATTGTTTACTAATATTTACAATGAGAGAGATATTTATTTTAACAAAAAAATTAAAAGCAAAAAACTCGGATTGATAAAAGAAAACACTTTTGAACTTAATTTTTTTTAATTGCTATAAAAATTAGTTTTTTACGTTTTCTTGCGGCGAGAATAAGGAATAACAACTTTGATCCCGCCAACAGTACAACAGTAAAATAAGTTAACTAAATTCGAACAGGATTGGACAATCTGTCACATTCCGAAGATATAGCTACCCTAAATAGGTAATTTCAGTTTCGTAGGACTTTAAATTTTTGAGCTAGACTGTAAAAGACATACACACTGATCATTTTGTGAGGCTTATTTTATTCTTGATTATTTGGAGTCAGTGGATCTAAAAACGTGTATTTCTTTCGCTAAATCAAAATGTTTCCCGATCGTAATATTTCCCCTTATATACTTAGTATAGTACATAGGAAGTAATACTTACCCCTATGTACCAGAGAAAGTAAAACGTCATTGCTCTTTCTCAAAATGTAAAAAATCAGTTGATTCATTTTCTGCTAGATAGCATCACCCCTACTTGACTCGATTCTTCATCCAGAAAAAAGTCTGAGAAACTGGCCAGATACAAAAATCCACAATATTAGTACGAGACTTCAACTGCAACGGAAATATGACGGATTGTATGTCTATTTTTCCCTAAACTTCCATATACGTTACTATTTTCGGGTTATCCGAGAAACAAGTTTATATATATATATTATTGAAATTTACAACCGTACATTCATATACATACATCCAGAAAATTTGATTTTAGTTTACAACGGAGTGATTCAGGCGTGTAGACAAACTACTCATTGGTAGTACTCTAATGATGTTTTTACAATAGCAGGTCTCGTGACCATCTTTTTTTTAGGCGCCTCGGAGAGTTGTCAGGAATGGAAGAGGAAGCAAGGTTAGAAACTTTAGCTTTGGGTGGTTAGAGAGTTTATAATGGAAGGAATGGTACCTAGATCGGTAACATAAGGAACATTAAGGGCTTTATGTATGATTTTATTTGGGACAAAGTCAGGAGCATGGAGGATTTTACGAAGAATTCTGGATTGTAAGGATTGGATACGAGAGGAATTCGAAGATTTAGTGGAGCCCCAACGTTCAACTCCGTCCAGATTGGCCTTATTACAGTCATGTAGATCAGTCTTTTGAAAGTTTAGACCGTTTGTCTAGTAATTGCTGTAGTAGTATAAATCGACGTGCAGTTTCCTGTATTTTCAGTCTTGTGTGAGGATTGCAATTTAGTCATTTGTCCAGTTGCAGCTTAAGGTAAAGATCTGTATGACAGGGGAAAGAGCAACATTACTAATGGATACTATAGGGCAGTCGGTAGTTATAGATATTGAAAATAAATTTGTATAAGCCACTTACAGTCCGATTTTCGAAAAAAAAAAAACTTGTTGAGCATCATAGAATAAATTGAATCACCAATAATAATTTCCACATTTTAATTATTGTAGTTTTTGAGTGATAGTATAGTAATCAAAGAGTCAGTAATGACAGATAAGTATAGCTCGATTTTATTATATATTTCAAATTTCTAAACTAACAACCTAAATTTCCTTTGCAAATACTCATGAGTTTTCATAATCTTTTGTTAAAATTTTATTTAATCGTGTTACCTTGGATAATATAAAGAGAATGAGAAGCTGCTAACGGCCTTGCAAGAGCCGATAATTAGAAGGAATCTTAACCTAGAGCATACCGTCATGGAACTCTTCAGCCGTACGGTACTGCCTTTGTTCCTCAGGGCGGAAGGGAATCTGCAAAGAGCACACGTCAGCAACTGAACCTTTAATTTATTTCAAGAATACGCTAGAGTCTTCTTCAGGCCTCTCTTCTACCAGGGAACTCTTTCCTCGCAATCGCAGTCTTCAAAGAACATGTTATAACAAACGGAATGAACGAATTACTTTAAATCTTTTATGATGGTCTTTGAAAAAATGGTCATTTTAGTAACCTCCGTACAAGCTTAGAGGATTCAGCTGACGAAAATTATATTTAACTAATATAAGGTAGTATATTTATACTGTTATGAACCAATGGTAAGCACCTAAAAAATATTTTCACCTTTTTTTTATTACGTAAATATTTTATTCATATTTTTTATCTTAATACTTGTTTTAAATTGTCAAACGTATCTATACACTTATTTACTTTGGATTTCATCCAAAATAAATTGTTATTGTTTTCTAAAATGATTTAACTTAATATATGTTTTTGCACTAGTAGTAGGCATAAAATCATGTAAAAATTGCTGAAACTTAAATCATGTAGTGTTAAATCAAAGTAGATTTTGTTGTTCGTCGAAATAAAAACGTTTTTGAAAACATTGAAGACTATAATTTCTATTGTCTAGTAGTTCGGTAATCTGTATCCAAAATTGTTATCTTGATTGCAATTTGAATAACTAATAAATATATTAGTCACAAATAAAACTAAAAAATAAATATTTGATCAGGTACTCTCTTGACTGAATTTTGATTTACCAAATGACCGTATATGCCTGTAGTTTTTCTTAACTCCACTTAATGATTTAATATTTTACGATTAAAATTAACTATATACATATACGTATGTTTAATTTATATTCATATATCTATGCACTTACATTATGTATTGTATGTATTTGTATTATTTATCACTATTGATTCCTGATGGTAACCGACTGCAATTGTATGCAATATATTTAACTTGAGTACTAGATATCATAGACCCCCTCCCCATGGTATGCTAGATATAAAACAATTATAATAGGCCGACATTATTATGTATTAATTACATGCACTAAAACTGTATACAATTTTACCAAAAATATCCTTCTTGTTTTTAAATATATCAGTCTAGGTATTTACTTCGTTTCTTAATTATTGAGACGAATAAATAATTTGTGTAATAATGATTTCTGTTGTGTCACCTCTACATTTAACAATCTTTAACGCACTTACACAGCCTCCACTGGCTCATTCCCATGGACGCGAAGTGATCTCAAAGAGCCCTGCCTGCTCTACCCTTCATGAAAGGCCTAGAGGATCCTCAGGTCGAGAGTATAAATATTGTACAGAATAGTGTAAATGTAATTAGTTTTTTTTTATTCTGATATTTGTCCAAACTTTTACTTATTTTATCCTTACTTCTTCAAGTACATAGTTTGATTACGTTAATTTTATTTATCTTTTTGTTTATATACCTATAGATATTTTATTTATTTATATATATATATTTTTATTATTTATTAGTTAATTCATTTTTTTTTTTAATTTTGGAATGAATGTGATCATTTATCACTATTATTTACTACTGAAGTTTGTGACAGATTGTAATATTTATCAATAAATAAACATATAACAATGCATGATTTACTAAATAAATACTTTTAATATATATACAATATTATTTAATTTTCTCACTAGCTAAAACGGTTAAGCGATTTGATCAAATAACTAACTTTCTGTAGGGAAATTACCACAAGAGTTTTTATTTTAACATCTTCCGTGAATTGGTCGTCTAAGTTAGAGATTTGATCAAATCTCCATTTTCATCATCTCCCTTCCACATTAATTTACCTAATCCGAAAAACAAACTTTAAACAATGCCAATCAACAGCAAGTTACTTTAACGATTTATCATGACTTCAGTCAGTAACAATTTGACTAATTATTAATTAATTATTTTAATCTTAATTGGATGTGTCTATTACTAAAAAATCACGCATGCAGAAAAAGAAATTCATTATGTATTATTATATGCTATATTATAAACATGAAAATTTATATTTATGTAATAAAAATAACAAATATATTAAATATTTATACAAAACATTATCTCCAAAGCATGAATTCCATTATAGTATGATAATAAAATAATCCCATATAGGGCGATGTATTGTCAGTGGGCAGAATGACAGGTTTGCTAAATTGAAACCCTGATACCGCGTGGCTGATAAATCAGCTCTGAAATATATTTCTGACAGCACACGGGCTGAACCGTGAGCCTGAAACTAAATGTTAAATTAAAAATTGCTTAATCCAGATATTTAAATATTCAACGATTTAATGGAATGATTAATTTCTGATTGTTTAACCGTAAAAAAAAACCTAAGTTTTTCTTTGTTTTGTTTTTTAAAAACTTTATATTGATGATCCTAGAAGTTTAAAATTATATCCTTTTAATTAATTCACTAATTTATTTATTTTTCCATATCATAAATTTCTATCTTTGAGTATGTTCTCCCTTATAGAGTATTTAATCAGTCGAATGCACAATGGAATTTTATCTCAATTTTCTATTTATACATTAATTAATTAACTCATTAATTAAACTGTTCCACTAGTACTTTATAGTTTTATATTTGTAAAAGTATAATTCTTTTATTATATATAAAAATAATTGACCATGGCTGAATAAGAAGGAGATAGTCGGGGGTGCGGTCAAAAAGGAACAAACAATGGAAAGAAACTATTTATTTGCGGATGTTTCGCCCCACAAGGCTTCATCAGGGTTAAAAAAGATAGAAAACAACTAGAAATTTGTTGACAATGCAAGATAACAAGATGGCAATAAATTAAACTAAGGTGGGGTGGGTTTAAAATTATGTAGATATAAGTGAAAAATTATATAAAAATAAACAAAAAATAAGATGTAAAACAATAAGTACATATAAAAATAAAATACTATGGAGTATTAGATTTAAAATGAGTAGGAAACGTAATAACACGCTAAAATATAAAAGTAGTTATAAGAGATATAAAAAACAAAAATTGTATACACTAAGAGACAAAAACTAACGAAATAATATGAGAAGAAATAAATAAAAAAAATTAATAATAATAAATAAATAAAGAACAAATATGAACCACTGATAAAGTTTAAAGACAGCAAAGGCGGAAGTTGAATGGACAAATAATGGTCGGAGATGAAGATTGAAACGGTTACATATAAGTGAAAGACAAGAAAAATATATTTTAATATAAAAATTATTCGAGAGTATAATAATAATGACTTTATATAATATAGGAAAGGTAAATAGAAATAAAATTATAGAACATGTAATTAATTTAAAAAAAAATAAATGACAAATGCATATACATAATATAGTTAATATAATACTATGAAGACAATAATTATAACAATTATCTATCTGCAAGTGTGTTTAAAACATTTTTTGAAATATCTTGGTTTCGATGTTTCAAATATAGCTTTCTTGAGTAACCTCCTAAAATCGCTCTCGTAAAAAAAGTAGCCTTTTACCTCTCATGTTTTTACTAGAACCTTTTTCATCTGAAATTTCCCACTAGGTAGAATTTGATTCAACTTTTAGTATTTATTCTAATATTTCTCCAGGCAGAGTTCTAGGTTTATCCAGATGGGGCTGTTTACTTTGAAATTCATAGCGAAAAACGAACCATTAAGATTTTGTTATGAAAACATAATTTTTACTTACAGACACATTAAAAACAAATTCATTTTTAAATGTCTTTTTTTTTCTCCAAATTAAGTTTTTAACTGCAGCTGTAGCGTGCCAAAACGGAAGATAATAAACTATGAAAAATTAAAAAATAAGAAGCAATTCTGTAACGAGAAAATATTGACGAAAAGTGAAGGAAAATCACTTACGGTGCGCTAACCCTGTTTCTTCATGTCACAATGAAGGGCCCACTATCCTCGAGCCACCTTAAGCAATTAAAAGGTTAATAACAGAAAAAAACACGAAATCATTGAATGAATCGGTGATTTAAGAAGCATATGTCACATATACCGATATTTTTTCGGAAAATAACAAAAGAAGCCCAGGGCAAATCTTTAAAAAAAAAAAAAAAAAAAAATTCTACCGCTATAACCAATTAAGGGTCAGAGGTGCAGTAGCTTGTAAAGAAGTAGTGTTACTAGACCAACAATTGTGCGAGGAGGTGTTCGGTCAGAATCACGCTCGACCGCTAGATTTTTACCCAATTAAAGGTAATCACTTTATGAGGCTGGGTGGAATCCGGAGGGTTCCCGAACGGGTTGACAATAGCTACAGGTCACAAATAATAATTACCTGCTACAGCCAGATTCGAACCCGAATCCTTGGAGTTAGTAGTCCTTTACCAAATAGCAACCAATTCCCACACCTAAGAAGTTATAAATTAAAATTACCTCCCATATAAGTTTTTTAAACCCAAACTTATTGCACATCTATAGCATGTACGAGATCACAATTTATAATTTTAAATTTATGGAAATTGTCCTTTTTTTACATATACTAATCAATAAGTCGGCGAGTGGGACACAGAACAGCTAGATTTTATTAATTTGTACAAATTATTTAATTTACTATTTCTTTAATAAGAATATAGAGATTTATAAATAAATTTTAAAAAAGAAATGATTATCTGGCGTTAATATTTGTAGACTTACCCCTGTCGAACAGATCCGCTACCTTGGACTACATTTGGACAAACGATTAACCTGGAATCCCTCACACAAGACTGAAAAGACAGGAAAGTGCTCGTGGATTCCGACTATTACAGCACTTACTAGACAAACGTTCTAAACTTCCAACACGTTACAAAAGACTGATCTACATGACTGTAGTAAG
>NW_027113385.1:70405-79004 GCF_000696795.3 Halyomorpha halys
ATTTAATTTATAATATTATAATCATATGATTTAAATCAAAAGAAGTTGTATTGCTATTTAGTCGCAAGTTCTCGATATTAAACATTTTGTTGTTTTCTGTTTCAATAGCTTTTAGAGATTTTCATGGTAATTATAATTTTTAGAAATGATATAAAATTATCTCTTTTTCAAAAAACTTTTTTTTTATCACTTCCACGCTTACTGAATATTGTATTTTAAGGAATCGATTTATTTATTTTTTTTTTTTAAATATATCACATTATACAAAAAGGAACAAACTAAAAAAAAAAAAAACAATCTCCGTAGGGGTCGATTTTTTTTCTTTTTAGATGTTCGTGGCACTGACATTTCACAACAAATGTGTTTGTTCAGTAAAAAGACTAGGGTTTTCATGTTGATCCATTAAAGGGGAAGTGATAAAGTGTTCTGATCGATAGGTCTCAGATAGCTTTTGTTGGAACATTGCTAAATATCTCCATTCAAGGAAAGTTTCACTTCCTTCACTATCTAAGCTGGAAATAGTATGGCTATAAGTCACAATAATGATTGCTTTCTTTCAATTATATCTATAAGTGTTCAAATAATATCAAATAGTGAGTCATTTTATGTTTTTATTACATCAATGACCGTCAAGGTTTGTCACCAAATCCTATATAGTAAAAAAAGAAATTATGTCATAAAGTAGTTCCCTTAATCTTGCACTAAGAAACCAAATGTCAAATGTGATATTAAAGTAGTATTATAATATAGGTCATAATCCGAAACGTAGGCACCCATAAAACAGTGAAAAATGATTTACTACGTTTTATTTATGACCACCAACCTAAACATCTATTATAAATTAAACTAAAATCAATAATAATTTGTATATTTAGAATTTTATTCCTATAATATTTATAATAAAAAAAAAATAATATATTTAATTCACCATTTCGCTGTTTTTCTTTAATAATAGCACATCTGACAATTAAAAATCTTTCTTTTATTTTGTGTTCGAGATATTCTATAGATTTAACCGTTGACTGGAGTTAATTTGTTACAACTTTAATAGCTTTAGGAAATTCTGCAGGACGGCCTCTGAAAAGAATGTAACCACAGTCTACAGAACTATCTTTGGAATACGTCCAATTCTATATAATTCTTTTTATTTATTTATAAAAGTTTATAATGTTATAAAAAAAAATACAATAAGTAAGTGTGATAAATGTTTCAGAATATATGATAATCTTGGGAAGAAAACATCCAACGGCGGTATTTTAATCATTGCTATAATTAGAAAATCTCGTGGCCATCTCCTTTTAAGAAGCCTCGTAGGATTATCAGGGATTGTTACGGATGAGAGATTAAGAACTGATGGGTTTGAGTAGGTAAGGATTTTGAAATGAATGGAGGTGTATTTAGGGCCAAATATGCAACGAATGGGATGTTGAGGTCTGTATGGATGAGTTTATTTGTGACGTATTGAGCATCAACGATTTTACGGAGGATTTAAAGGATTGGATACGGGATGAGTTTTTATGGTTTGGTTTAGTTCTATTCCGTTTTTTATTGTCAATGGGAAGTTTAGAGCGTTTGTCAAGTAGAGGTGTTATATTCACCGAAATCTATGAACATTTTCTTGTCGTTTCAGATTAGTATGGTAAGTGGTAGTCCAAGTAAGTCTCTTGTGATGATGGAGTTGTAAGTAGTGAATCTACTCAACAGGCGTCAGTGAGATATTAAAAATAGATACAGGAGTGTAGAGGTTCACAATGGAGAATAAAGTTGATTTGATGGGATTTGTTATGATGCATTTTTATCTAAAATCAATATAATGGAGTTGCGAATTTGTATCTTAAATTATACAATTTTATCTCTGGAAATTGTAATTATTTTAGTTAAACTTACATCAAAGTACAATTAAACAGTATTTGGTATCGAATTGATGTTATCCTCATTGATATTGTCTGTCCTGACTAAAGTTCCGAATTTCGAAATTTAATGCTTCTAAAATACCTACAATTGTGTATATTTGACATAGTTTATCATAACCAACACACATTTGATTTCGATAATACATTACATAAAGAAAATAATAGGCACAAAAGAAAAATACTAAATTTTATTTGTATTTTAGAAAATAGTAATAAAATAAGACATTTTGAATTTTAAAACTGACTAGAGAAATTCGAACCAACACTATACAGAAATTTAAAGCGAAATTAATTTATAAATAATATATTTAAAGTTTATGGTACTATTTAAAATTATTTTTGATATGAATATTATAAAAGAAATAAGACTTCAGACCAAAATAAAGTTTGTAATAAATAAATTAATTATATGCCTCACCTAACTGTAAGCAAGGTTGAAAATATAGTCATAAGTGAGTGATAATAGTATTAAGCTAATCTGTAATTAAAAGTTTTATTATTTAATAGAAAAGTGACAACATAGGTAATTAAATGTAAGATAAGGCAAGCTTATTAATGAATAATTATGATTCCCTATTGTTTTAATGTTTCATAGGTTGATTTGACTAAATTTATGGAACAAGGCAGAATAGCCTGCAAACAATTTTAATAGTTGGACATAAGGTGTAACTTTATAGTTAAAGTATGCTAATTTATTAGTAGTAAAATTGTTTGTTAATAATGAGTGTATAATACAGGCTATTATTTAACAGATTGTCCTTGAGAATGGCCAGGTTGTTGGAGAAGTTAAGCATATAAAGTAATTGTATGAAGTATGCCTTCAACTCAATGCCAGGCACACATTCACTTTTGTTTGGCTGGTTGGATTTTAAGTGGACTGTATAATTGAAAAATAAAACATGATTGAATGAAAATAAAATTATATTATATAAGTTAAAAGTGGTGTAGGAGGTTGCCGAAATAAACCTTTTATGGTTAAAAAGGTTAATTGATTTTGAATGACTGGGCTATGGAAAATTGTAGAGATAATGAGGTGGTGGGCTTACTCCATGCTTCCTTCTTCCCTCCGGATTCCTAAACCACTCTCTCCTTTGCTGCTAGGAACCACTCCAGTAAATTGACTCACTTATGGATTTTACTGATGAGTGAACAAAGAAGAACTGACTGATTCTGGCAGAAGACAATATAGCTCTCTCATAAGCCTGGGTAACTTCTCACTACAGAGAGCACTGGAGGAGCTGAGTCTTGAATGTTGGTCACATAGGGCACTAGTATTGGCTACATTATGGCAGCCCCTCCAATTCAACCTTTCAGTTGCCGTAGGTTACCCGGAACAGTAATAATAATGAATGTTTGAGACTTAAATTGGATACGAATTATTTTATATAAACAAACTAGAAGATTATATATGAAACATGGAAAACTTTGAAATTATCAACAATTTAATTTCTTCAGTTGTCCAAAAACCGTATTTTTAAAAGTAACATATCAAATAGTTACTACTATCGAACCTATCCTTGTTTTAGCACAAATCAATTTCTGTTCGGTGTGGGCAGTAAGTGAAAGTTGTACGTTGCAGCCACCGTTCTAGATATTAATAATATCTTTTAAGATGCTTGGTATTATTTTATTTATTGTTAGGTAATGGAATATAAATTAGCTTTGTTGTAATGAGCTTCCATTAAGACTGACAGAGGGACAAAAACAAACCATCAGTGTTAGTTCAGAATTACCTCTTTGGGGGCGCTCTCTCCAGTTTTATCATAAGCCTTCTTTAAGAAGCCTTATCAAGTTAGGAGTCTGTTTTGCTAATAGACAGGAGGAAGGGAGGAAACTGGATTGAAAGACAAAGAGCTTCCCCCAACTTCTGTTTAATTGCTTTAGGTGTTTTTTTTTGTCCTAGATTGGGGTTAGAGGATCTATTTAGTTTTATAGCATTTAATTAAAAATTTTCCATGTTTTTCTAGCAGCGATTTTTAAAGATATATATATAGCAATGGGCATACCATTGGTAAAGTATTATTTTCAAATTAAATTATTTATAGCAGGTTCGTAATAAATGAGTCGAAGAACCAGCTTTAGTATCATCAGAGTTGTTACCGAGTGTGATTTTGTATTTGTTGCTTTTAAAACGTAGATTTTGTCGTTAGTTGTAGAGGAAAAGTGATTTTTCTTAGTAATAACACAACTGTAAAAGATCCACTTTACTCAAAACAATGTTTATTTAATTCCTCAACGTTTCAACCCTTAGACCATTATGAAGGATACCACCTCAATTATTAACTTGTCACAATCAATTAAAAAAAGACTTTCACTTACAGACCAATTGCCAATGTCATATAATAAAAGCATATAATCTCAATACATCAACAATTACTTTTAAAAAAAAAAAATTCGTTACCAAATACACTAACAATATTAACAATAAAACGTACACTCAACCTTTTTATGCATGTGAATCATTTGTGGTTTTGTAATTATTAATAAAAAACCACACTCAAATAATCGATAAATAAATATATTAAATTAGAAAACAATTGAGCTTTGTTTTCACAACTACAAACCATTTAGAAGCTCCATTTATATTTTACCTTCAATGAATTTTTTTTATTGTACGATTTAGTTGTCTTATGTGTCTTAGAATAGATTCGTAACTGTATTGGTACACTTCTACCCTATTATAGTTTGTCGTTGATCACTCTCTGGGGAATTTTTTTTGTAACCTCCATAATTATTATATCCGTTTAATACGCAAATATATGAATGTGATGCGATTTATTTTTTTTCATAACCCCTATTTTTGAAATTTATTGTTTTTAGCATGTGTGTGTGTGTATTTTGATTATATTGGGAGTAAGCGAAGGGAACGACTAGAAATAGTCGATTTCTAAAAAAGATACATCAATTTTTTTTTCTCATTCATTTTATGAATTTTATTTATGGTTTTTAGCATGAATATATATTCTGGTTCTGCACTGTTTCCTTCATTTGTAGTGGCCTACATTTTAAGGAGTTTTTTACTTGCATTTTTGTTGTAGTGGGCGTTCTTCGAATTTTCGAATTACGTGCTGAGGCACACATTGGTTTTGAAATTTAAACTAAACCTAAAAAAAAACAGCTTATTCCCTAAATACGTGTGCTGGCAAGTCGTGTCTGAGTTTGTATCTGGTTTGTTGCCAACGCACCGGAGGGGGCGCTGGTACAAGAGTCCTGAACAGTGGATTTCTTTGGTGCTATAGAGAATCGAAAAACTTTATGTGCCTGCGTTGGATGAACTCAGGCACAGTGGGTAGTTCGAAGAGCTCGTGTAGATGATCTGTCTTCATCTTCTTCAGCGATGTTGGCCGTAAAATCTTCCGCAACACTGTATCCTGGAAGCGTTGTAGATGGCGCTGTGTCCCTTCTCTGAGATGGTTGAAGAGTGGAGCACTATATAGAAGTGCTGGTCTCAAAATACTTTTATAAATTTGGAGTTTGAGCCTTAGTGAGAGTACTGGTGATGATAAAAGGTAGTGTAACCGGTATGATCTGAGACGGACTCGTTTGGTCTTCATGTAGCAATGACCTGGCAGAGTCATATGGCGATCCAATTTGATGCCCAGATAAACTATAGAGTTTGAAGGCCATGATAAATCAATGATTTAGCAACGGCATGATCTTACCATTGAAATATTTAATTAAATCAGGAGAGAAGACTTAAGTTAAAAATAAGTTTTATCCAGCAGCATTGAAAAACTGGTTGACAGGAAATAAAAATAGGAGAGGCCGTTCGTAGCAGAACAAGTTACAGTGCCAACTTTGACTAGCTCGTTGTTGCAATGGCACCAGTTCGAATCAAGCCAAAAGAGGTGAGGTCGACTTCTATTTCTGGGCGATACCACAAACATGAAATCTCATCTCCCCACTAAGGTTAGAATAGGGTGGTAACTTATATATAACCCCCTGTATGTCCATAAAAATACAGATGGATAATGCTAAGAAGTTAAATGTCAAATTAATATGTTTGTGGTTAATTACTATAGCCTTTACACCCAATAAAACAGCTAGGACAATAAAAAAAAACATATTATTTACAGGAAAACTGAAGAGGCCTTAGGCTATTAGAATAATTTTCAATGGAAATGTTTATATGAAAAACTTTGTGAAGTTTTAAAAGTTCAGATGCTACCTTTAGAGCGTAATCATTAATCCAAATTAAAGCCAAGGAAAATTAAATAACTTTCATTTATTTTATATAGCACAATAGTAATTAGAGTTTAGGAATAGAATTTATCAGTTTTGTAAATGAAATAAAATCAGATACCCAGTGTAGTGATACAAATTCAATTTTAATATTCATGAGATTTAAAGGTCATCGCTGTACTAAAACATGACACTCTTGCTCATTATTTAAATAAACGACATTGATATTGATTGATGATTAAATTTAGGCGGTAAATGAAAATGGGATTTTTGAAATTTTCAGAAAAGCCTTTTTTTTCACGAATTGTATTTTTAGAATCCTCACTATTCATTTTTTCACTTATAAAAATCTCAAAAGCAGTATCACGATTTTTAAAGTTTAAAGAACAGTATGAATGAGAGTTTATACGCCCTTTTTCTTATGATTGGTGGTTCATTTTAAAAATATATATAAAATAAATTATATCCATTTAAGTCTCAAACACTCTATATTAATATTTAAAATACTCAACGTTTTAACCAACCTGGCCTTTCTTAAGGATTTGAACTAATTACATTATTACAAGTAAATTAGAATAGCTTAACTAAATTTACACCTTATATCCAACTATTAAAATTTTTTGCAGGCTATTCTGCCAACCATGAAAACCATAAAACAATGGGGTATCAAATTGCTTTATGAATAAGGTTGCCTTAACTTAAGTCTAATTATCTATCTTTTAACTTTTTCATTTAATTTTAAAACTTTTAATTATAATTTATTTCACACTATTACACTCACTTATCAAAAAAAATTTTCAATAAGTTGTTTGGAATGAAATTTTGACATTTAAATTTTTTTTTTATATCTACGATATTAAAGGTGTTACGTAAGCGGATCCCAGCACCATATGAATATAACAGGCGTCAGAAAGAACAATATTCTATTACATGTTCAAGAAGTTACGGCAATATTTATCTATAATGCAATATTTGTTTTTGACGGACTAAAAGTTGCATTATAGGATAATATGAAATAATGAAAAATAAACTGTCGTAATTTTCTCTAATAACTACACCCATGACAAAACCAAACTCAGGTCAAAGGAGAATATGAGATGCAATCATTCGCTAAAACAACACCACGATAAAACACACTCTGCAATTTTATAAAAGAATGAAAGGCGGACGAAACACGCCAAAAACAAATCTTGTTCGGGAAATTATTACGTCCATTGGTCATTTTCACTGCCGCAATGCCGACACATTAACAGCTCAATTTTTTGCTAATTGTTTCATAACCGATTGTTTGTTCCTCAAAGGAACATGATTTAGAGATTGTCATATTACCTTTATAAATCGGTAATAGAGCCCTTTTTTCACTGATGATAGTTTGGTGCGTGTTTTAAGGTTGTTTCAACATGAGTTTTGACTGATGAGTACTGATTTAAAACCATACTGAGCAATTCCATTATAGTTAAAACTTGTGTTGCTCCAGACCTTCAATACACTGGACACACCAGTAAACTGAATGTTATTAATGAAAACATTAATAGTAAGTCCAGGCGTTTAAAAAAATATATTTTATACCCAAGACGAAAGCAAATAAATTTAATTTTATATAAGCCTAATACTATAAAACAAAAAAATTATATTTTAATTAGAAATTACTTTTGTGACAGACGCGTTAGCACACTATTCAACATGATACATAAGTATCCATAACTCATGTTACATAAAACAGAATTAGCTCCTCACCAACGTATCGTTTATATAAAATTACAAATTATAAAATTTGTATATTTTTAACCTTATAGTTTCTGGGTGATAATTTTTTTTGTAGTTCCTAAATATGAAAATAAATAATTCAATACTCTTCGAAGACATTTTTAAAATAATAATAATTCCAATAAACAAGGAATACATTATGGAAAAAATCAAATTGGCAATGACTTAACGTGAATTGGAGAATTGATACTAATATACTTATAGAAAAAGGAGTAATTTATGTTGATAATTTATTTTTTAGATCCTTTTTAATTTTAGTATATATGCATAAATTAAAATCTAGAGGGCAGCGGTAGCAGCGTGGTAACGCGCCAGTCTACCAACCCACAGGTTGCCAGATCGAATCCCGGTCCCACTCGAGCTTTTTTCAATCACAAATAATGCAAAACTCACTCACAACCTCCCCTCGGGCATTTGTGAGGCAACCCAATGGGTGGAGAACTTAGATTAGAAATGAAAAATCAGTGGAATCATATTTTTCATAAATTTGATTAGTCAGTGTCCGACACGACCAGTAGCGTATACAACCATTACCTTCATGAAAAAATTCAAATAATGAATTAAATGAAAACATAATTTAAAATAAAAATGCATATATAATTTAATTTTGATTATATAAATATTTCATACCTTAAAGAGGAACAGTTATTAGCAACGAACTGACAAGTGGTAAACGTATCAAAGCCAAAGTCAACAACCGCTGGTTCTTCACAGTTGATGCCCCTTCCTAAAATCAT
>NW_027113385.1:79099-96677 GCF_000696795.3 Halyomorpha halys
ATAATAATAATACTAATATGAAATAAGCTATATTTTATTATTTATTTACAGTAAATCCTAACAACAATCGCCATAATAGCCCATGCACTGGAAAATATTTATTTTCTCTTCTAGTTTATTATCGAATTCTTTAATATTTTATATCATTAATTTTTCACTATCGCTGACAATGAGAGGTGGTTACTTATTTTGAATAAAGCAAATTAATGGTAATCGAGATCTAGATATTCGGCATTTAAGTGTAATAAGAGGACTGCTATACAAGATCCGTAAATTCCTATCCCCTCATACTTCCTCATTATCCGTTCTTATCTATCCGACAGATTATTTCAAATAAATCACAACAGCGCTTATTCATTCCTATTCCGTCAGTGTGCTGGTGTACCTCAGGGTAGTATCCTTGGTCCTATCCTTTATACAGTTTTCACAGCTGACACCCCAACCCATCCTAACACTATCCTCACCATGTATACCGATGACACATGTCTACTGTCAGTGAACAATGATCCTTACATTGTATCCCAAACCCTCAAATCCCACATCACCACCCTGGAAGAATGGTTCCAAAACTGGAGGATTAAAATTAATTCCAATAAATCCCACCAAATCACATTTACCCTTCGTCGTAAACCCATGACTTCTTGCCCAACAGTATCCTTTAATAATACCTCTCTTATTCCTGTCGAAAAGATCCGTTACTTAGGACTACATCTGGACAAACGACTGACATGGAATCCTCATACAAGACTAAAAAGACTAGAAACTGCTCGTCGATTCCAACTATTACAACATTTACTAGACAAATTGCCAATCCATTGCAAAAGACTGAAGTACATGACTATTATAAGGTCTATCTGGACATTCGGAGTTGAGCTTTGGGGCTCCACTAAACCATCAAATTCCTTCCGAATTTAATCCTTACAGTCCAAAATCCTTAATGCTTCTTTGTCACAAATCAAGTCATCCATCAGGACCTCAATGTTCCATATGTTGCCGATTTGGCCATAACTAGATACCATTCCTTCCATGATAAACTTCCCAACCACCCAAATCCACTTTTTTCTAATCTGGCTTCTTCTTCATTACCTAATAATCCTCCTAGGCGTCTGAAAAGAAGATGGCCTCGAGATCTTCTTCTCTAGAAATGTTATTGAAGTTCTATCAATGGGTAGATTCTCCTCATGTTTGTATCATGTCACTATGTCACCTACAGCAAATTTACTTGTTGTATATATTTTTATACAGTTGTAAATAACTATAAACATATTATTAAAAAAAAAGTGTAAGATGTACCTTAAAAATTATGTACAAAAAACGGGGAGGGCCGCTCCACCGAGGGATAAGATGGGTTAAGATGACTTCAGGCTGCAGAGCCCGAAGCCCTTCCCTCGGCGAGGACGTCGACCAAGGGAACAGTACTTTGCCACCTCCCGGGTCTTGGTGGAGGGGCGACCTCTCTGAACAGCACTTTAGAATATGCATTCAGCCCATCAAAAACCTGATGTGCCTGCGGCCTATGAACTCCGGCACAGAGGGGAGCTGGTGCTCATCATGGATAGCACTGTCCCTTGCTCTTTGGAGTGAACTTCCTCGGACTATTCGCCAAAGGAGGGAATTCTGGAACTCCGCAGCTTTTTCAGTGTGGTCTTGGAGTTTAAAATATTAAGTTGAAAGACTGTTTAAAAAAACATATATATACATATCGAGAAGGAAAAAAAAAATATTACTTAATGAAAAAAAAAATTCTCTATGGTAGGCACGAGTAATAAACTTAATTTGTGCAAAGCAAAAATGCTCACTTAGTACTTGTTTGCTTAATGGTAAAGAAGATATTATCAATGCCATCATATGTTGCACCTCATTTATCAAGCAATCTTGCAAGATAAAGGAACAACTGTAAATATAAATAATTAGTTATACCTCTACAACTAAGTTCAAAGTGGTATATTTGTTAATTTTTTTTATTATATTTATTTTTAGGAATTCACTTACTCCTTATATCTACTTCTTTATTCTTTTAATATATCGGGCTCCTTGCCCATTATCATATGCTAACAATCAAACAATTTTATATTGCACCTTAATGCATTTTTTTTAAACATACAAAAATTTAATATTTAACTATATATACATTAATTTCACTCATTTTTGATCATTTGAAAATTTGAAATGATTCTTGACATTGAGCCCAAATTTCTTAGTAATTATTCTTATTTTTTCCATTGCTTTATTAATTTATTAAGGAACAACTGTTGTTTGAAGTATAATATTATTTTAGAGGCACGGATTTGTTTCCAAATAATACTAATAATCTAAATATGACCATATTCCATCTACGTTCAAAATAACTCGAAAATAGATAAAGAGAAGCAATTAAATTTAGGATTAAGAAGTTGATCTTACTTACTATGGAAAATGTATCACTGATTGTTCCTCATCTAATAAAAATAAAAAGGAATTACAAATGGCCACTTAATTTTTGTTTAAATATAATTTATCATAACATTAAAGAATGGTTAATTACTATCAGAGATGTCAACCATTAGCTATAGTTGACACTAATAGCTAAAATTTCCATATATACGACCTTTATTCATGAATGAACCATTAATAATATTGTATCCATAGCAATTTGAGCTATTAGTTTCAACTATAGCTAGTTTTTCCCTAACACTAATTACAGTTCATTAACGTTTTTATATATGTGTCCCATTCAGGAACACGAAACGTTAACAAATTTAATGCATAACAAAATAAAATCGTACCCGGAAATTTTCAGATTTATGTCACATAAAGTATCTCGAAAGTCTATTCAAATCCGAGCTCACGCAAAGAACACACTCGCCTTTTCATACGGACTCAGTTCATTACAATCCTGTAAAAGAGGTCCGACTTCGCTTTATATCACTGCCGGCCTTTTGAGCATTCTTTTGTAAGATGTTCAAAATTTTAAGGACTCGAAATGTTTAAATGATGAATGACTAAGCAACGGTCTTCACGTAAATGAATATGAAAAATATCCTAGTAAAATATATATATATTTTTTAAGTAGAATGTGTTGAGATCATTAAGACCCGATTTAGTAGTAAACTCTAGATTAAAATATAAATACTTATAACACATTAATTAATTTTTCTGGTCGATATCTCAAAAATGTTTCAAGTATCTCGATTATCTAGAAATTAATAATTATTTTATTATTATTTACCTGTATAATTGTGATAATATAAGAAAGCGAAAAATAATACTGTATAACTGTTGAAAAATCTACCAAAAATAGTTTTAATTATAATTTTTTATAAAACAAAGAAATATTGTTTCAATTATATTGATCAATAAGAATTTGGGGCTAAAAAGAAAGGACGAGTATTAAAAAATGTAACGTAAAGTTAGTAATTCATACAATAGTATTGTACATTATAGTGTATATAAAGGATTTTTAGCAGTGTATTATGGATAGATGAATGATAATAAAATAATAATTTGCAGAGTAATTTTGAGATACCGTCCATATAAAAATTCCGTTTTTCAGTATCCAATCAACTAGAGCCTGATTTATTATAGTCATATAAATTCCCGAAGTGACTAATGAAATCACAATACTAAGGAAGATAGTACACTAAAGAAATTGTTATTTACAGAGAGAGAATGTGGCCCACACTACTTCCACCCCCCCAACAACCCCAAGTCGAGAGAAAGGTCAAGAGCACACTTTATGACCAGGGCAAGGGAGTTCGTCTGCATTTAAAGTCGATACCGATCCCGTCACGTTTAGTCGAAACATATTTCCAACTCAGCGTCATAATTGCTAAACCAAGAAGAAATTCAAGTTTGCTTAGCTTCAATATTATTGATAACAATGCTAAGATTTTTTGTCTTTTAATTTGCAATGATTGAATTGCGTTTTTCATATAAAGCGTCTAACTGCAAATCTCACTACTCCATTTTTTTTTCAGGAAACAGGTAATTGGTATATTATTGTTTTTCACGTCAAAGATTTAATAATAAAAATCAGTTTTTTGTTTTGTTTTAGTTTGAAATAAAAGTGATTTTTTTTTCAATTAAATAGAAGGTTTTTCATGTTTTCTATAAAATGTTCTAAGATAGCGAATGCTACTTTGCAGCTAGACGCAACGTACGAAAGGTACAGGAAAAAATATCAGAATTTCGTATTACAAAAGTGTTTATTTTAAAAGTTTATTTTTTCTAATTGATAATACAAACTTTTAAGCTAACCTAGATCCTCACGATAATAATATACTTCCCAGAAAATCAATATCAGTGGATCACTTGACTTGCCCCTTCAAAAGCTGTAGGTATTACAAAGCATTACTAATAGTAGTAGCGGGTCTGCAGTAATGTAAAATGAAGGGGCGAATGTTAAATAACGTTAGCAGGAAGGGACTATTGACGCTGTTGTGAGACTTAAAATTACTTTTTTTGGTGGCTTTAAATTTGTATTACTTTTCTATATCTTCTTGAATTTTTAAAATATTTATTTGAGTTTAAGTTTTGAAATCTATTGTATTATTTAGTAGTTGTAAATTACATTAAATAAATAAATTTAAAAAAAATATTAAAAAAGTTTTGAAATGAGCATATTTTACGACTTAACGCCTCAAATGATTTAATAATTAGTATTAATATTTAATGATTATTATAATTATATTTTTTTGATATTGCCATAAATATATTTGTTATATTTTTTTATGTGAATAAAAGAAATTTTATTCTCAGATTTTTGAAAATCGTTTCACTTTTACCACTCAAATCTTCTCATTTATTAAATTTTTATGTAAAGTGAAGAAATTAAAGTAAAAACAAAACAAATTTGAATTGATCATAAAGAGTATGAAATAAGAAAATCGGTTAAATGAATTAACCTACACTTTAAGCCGGAAATCTTTCCTGATAGGTAAACTATCCAGTCCTCATAGTGTTCAATCGGAAAAACACAAACCAAATAATTTACAGCAGAATGACATAAAATAGCTATCATTTATAATAATATTATTTAACTATAAATTTTGACTAATTATTTTTTCAATTTTTCACATTTTTAAAAATATTTTTCTATTTGATCCTGTACATAGATTCATTCCCCTTCTTATTTCTTTTTTCTACTTATCGGGTTTCAATTTTCTGGATATGAATATACAAACTCAAAACCTTTTTCCTGGTCTGCATTAATTAATTCACAAAGAACTTTCTCTTTAAAGGTTGGTACAAGCTTTTTCAATTTTTTCTTTCCTTCAACGGGTAATTAAAGTAATTACAGTAGCAGTATTTTTTTTATAATATCGTTACACGATTTTTTTTTAAATCTAATTTTTATTAAACGAACTTGAAATTTTAACAGCAATACTGGAATATTTAACCAAGGGAATTAATACAGCATCTGTTCCTGTAAAAAAATGTTAATTACATCAAAGAACATTTTATTGCTTTAATTAATTAGTTTACGTTCTTTATTAGTTAACGTTAGGAGGATGACCACTGGGTGCTATCTCCCTCATGCCATGCCTGGATGGAACATCTCATTTCGTAAAGTACATTTACAGGTGCAAATAAAAAAAAATTAATTAGTTCAACTGACGTTTCGATATATCCTGTTTTTGATTTTAGTCTCTACATTAATTTATAAGCTCTTGTGTAATATCATACATTCAAACAAAATTTTTTTCGATGTAATACATTTTTCTTAAGGTGTCCTTTTACATGTTTGACTAAATAATGGCACACGCCTAGATTATTTCAATACGTAAAATGGACTCTCCATTTACGTATTACACTATTACGAGATAACTAGTAACTAAAATAATAGAATAAAGGAATGTTATATGTAGCTAAAATAATAGAATAAAGGAAGATTATATATAACTAAAAGAATGTTCTTTACCAGAAGAAGTTTATTTGAAATACTAAGGAATCAAATTCAATTCTTTAGATAAAAGCGTTAAGAAGTTACATTAGTGAACATTTTATAATAAAATACCTAATATATATGCATTACATATTAGGAACATATAATTATAAAAAAATATGGGACATTATTTAAAAGGTTAATGAATGTCGAAAAAAACTTCATTCTATTGAATTCTGAACACTCTATTCGATTCATACACTTTCGTTCAGAAGATCTAAATAAGCCATAAACTACAGTCCAAAATGATATCCACAAACAGAACATCCGACACATAAATATATTTTTAATCCAAAATTTTCTATTCTTTTTCGACAAAAACAAAATTCAACACTTCCGTTATCAGAAAGACTCTCCTCGGCTATCACTTTTCTCAAAACGATAAGAATTGACAAATCCGAAAACAATCATCCACCATGGACCTTCCAACGTCCTAAACCTGTTCTATAACTGTTCAAATACTCGAAAAATAATACCGAACCAGTTGAATATAAAGCCCACTTTTCTCGTCTACTTCATAAAATGTCCGAATCCTTTATAATCTATACAGACGGATCAAAATCAGACCAATCAGCAGCATCATCCTTTGTAACAAATGACTCAACGTTCAAAATTAAACTCCATAAACTATGCAACATATTCACTGCCGAACTAATTGCAATAGAAGCAGCACTTCACTTCTGTTTATCTTTGAACCACACCAACATTACAATAATCACAGATTCACTAAGCTCGATAAAAGCTTTAGATTGTATGTATCCAGAACATCCGAGAATGTCCTGCATCCATTTTCACTTAAAAGCTCTACACAACATGGGTATGTCAGTAACATTTCTATGGGTTCCAAGCCATGTAGGAATCGCAGGGAATGAACTGGCCGATCACGCTGCAAGAGAAGCACTCGCGCTTCCGGGACGAGGTAAAGCAATCTTAACTCCGTCAGAGATATGCAGGCCTCTTGTAAAGGAAGTCAAAGATCAATGGCAATCTATGTGGAACGAAAGCCCAATGAGCAAATTAAAAATTATTAAAAAGGATGTCAAGCCCTGGGGTACCTCCAGTCGCAAATGCCGTAGAGAGGAAGTTGTACTGACTAGGCTGAGAATAGGTCACACGAGGCTCACCCACTCCTATCTTATTTCAAAAGAAACGCCTCCGAACTGCCAGTATTGCAATAAAAATCTAACAATAAGCCATGATTTCCAAAGATGCCCATATTTTACACCACACTTCAATAGCTTAGGACTAAACCAAGATATCTCAAAAACCTCTGGAGAGAATGATAAGGCAATAGAATTGGTGTTTCAGTTTTTGAAATCACAAAATTTACTGACAAAAATATAACTTGATCAGAAGGAAAAAAAAAATAATCAAATTAAAAAATAAATAAAATTTAACGAATATTAGCAAAATTAAATAATATATAAATGGTGTTGATGACCAATGAAGTTTGGTGCCACTAAACAAACAAACTTCATTCTATTAGGAATGTATTTTTGTATAATAAATTGACAAATTTATGTACCTAAATAAAAAATAATAATTTTATGTATATTGAAACAGGAAAATTATCTAATAAAGGTAAGAAAGACATGTATAAAAAGATTTACAATTTACACTGACAGACAGAAGTGAAAAGAAAAATGGCCGAAAGAAATAAGGAGTTAAGGGTGATTTATAAGGAGTCATAGCGGTTTGAATGGGAACAGGCCCAAATCCATAACATTAAATAAGACGAATAGCCGCAAATCAAAGCCGAAGGATCTGGCTTCGGGATGAGATATTTCAGTTTGGCCATTTATCTGGGGGACTTGAAAGGACTTAAACTTTTTGTTCTTCTCCTATTGAGTTATGTAGAAATATTATTTCTTTAGAGAGAAAAATAAAAAGCAACTAAACTTTATTGCCAATTAGAGTCTAACAGAGAATAAGGTACACATTTTTTTTCAAGTGAGATATTTTCTATAAGAGTTTTTATGGAGAAATAGATTTTTTCGCAAGATCTTTTTATGTAGAGCTCGGCGGGTAGTTAATGAAAAATTTCAACATTTGTTGAAAAAAAGTGTATTTCCGTTTATGTCAAAGAAAAAATAGACAGATTATTTCTAAAATTATGGAGTTTTCTTAAACAGAATATTCTTAAGAAAATACTGACTTTTTTCCAAATCTAATCTAGAAAATTCAAACTTGCTTTTGAAATTGAAACGGACATTAACACATTCCTCATAAATTAAACCAAAAAGGCTAAGAAAACTGCAAAATTTTCGATCAAAGATAGTTCGATTGATACCTAAAGATCTTCTATACGAGTCTGAAGCGGTCTCTAGAAGCTCAGTATTATTATTATTGGCTACCAAATCGAAACCTTGTACAATATGTTGAATATTTCATTATCTGTGGATATTATAAGTAGGTGCAAGACTATCTACCATAAGAGGGAGATATCTAACGTCTATCTTCTACGAGCTTTCACTAGACAATATAAAAAATATACTAATTGATTCCATACATATAAGGGGATCAGAGCGAAACGAACTCAACAATTTTTTTTTTACAAATTTTAAATTAATAAATGACACAGCAATATTAATTGTAAAAGGAATGTGAATAACAGCACCCTTTAACATCTAAATATGTCGAGTCTGTAAGCCCATATGTCAAACAATCGGCCGATAAATATACGCTAAAAGTTAAATGTACTAAAATAACTATTATTATAATTAGTGGCGTGGCATTCATGAGGTGAATTTCATAGCTTGGGTTCCCACGCCTATTTTAGTGAGTGCCACCCTTTGGCTAACGGACCTCACAAATGCCCGAGAGGAGGTTGTGAGTGAGTATTGTATAACTATACGCTTGAAAAATCCCGGATCGGGCCGGGGACTCGAACTCGCTACCTTTGGGAAGGCAGACAGGCGCTTTACCACGCAACACCGTCACCCCCTAAAATAACTAATGATAAATAATTAAATAAAAAAATAATAGTAGATATACCCATCTATACTGATGGGTCAAAATACCTAGATTATGCTGGTTGTTGGGTAGTTCTACCTGAGGATACCATCCGCTACAGTCTCCCTCCCGCTGTCTCAGTGTTTTCATCCGAGCTAAATGCTATCTAATTATCTTTAATGCTAACGCACGATATAAATAACAACTCTACTGCGACCGAGTACTCCTACTCGAGTATTTCTACTCGATCATCAAGGTAATTCAAAATTTCTATTTTTTCGCTCAAAAAACCCATTTTTTTTCAATAACAAAGAAGATGCAAAAACCCATGCAATGTCCGTCCCGCAGGTATAACAGGGAATGAACTGGCAGACACAGCTGTCAAAGAAGCATGCACCTTACTTCCAGTGTCCAATAGTAACACAGCGCTGTATGACTAATAAATCAGTCCTGAGCCAACAAAAGCAAGAAAGCATGGCGTTGTTATTGGTCAAAGGTCCTTGAAACGAAAAAAATGAAGAAACTTCTAGATGATACTCAATATTCGGAAATTGTTGAGAAAAACAATCATAATTCGACTCAGGATCGGACATACCAGTTTAACCCACAAGCACTTGTAGGGAATTATCCACTGTGATGTTATAGCTGTAAGTATATCTTGGCCACGGAGCATAACTTGCTGGACTCAAGGTCAAGAACATAGTTTGGTCTCCGGGTACAACACTAAGCCTTACTGCTAGAAATTTGAAAGAAGCTGTATAAGTTTCTAAAGGATAACAAACTATATCGGCAGATAGAACTATATAATATCGATAATGGCAACTCTAACCTTGTCGTTGATTACGGTACCGAAAAATCAAGCAAATGAATAATTTTAAAAAATAATGGAATTATTCGAACCAAACAAATAAAAAGTAATTTAATTTTACCTAATTAAGCTACTAATTAAACTAGGTGATCGGGACATATAATAATAATTTATATTAATACGGTCTGCTTCCATTTAAGTCAATATAGCACCTTTAATAATCACCCATCACGGAATAACTTCGTTACGGAATAAAGGAGCTACATGGCACACCTTGTTCAACAAGAGAGGAAACTCGTTAAGGAAGTAATAATGGTCTCTAATACAGACCTAATGGACTTTTCCAAAGAAAATCGCCTTTCTTGCCAAATACATCTCGAGGAAACTTTGGCAAGAGAAAAAAATTGTTAGATAAGGTCACAGTATGGCCGAGTTTAGAGCCCCGTCGGGGAGAGGTTTGGTTCTGATTTAACATTCCTATCCTTTGTAAGCTGACTTCCTTCTGTACAGAAATCATTACTTCATGTGTCTTGATAGTTTAATGAATACTTTATTCAACATTAATTACTAGTTTTACATTTTACGTTAGTTGGTTCGATTTAATTAGTTTTTTAAATTACTCTACTTATCGTTATTAATAAATTTCGTATAATGTAATTGTAATATATTATAATTATAATATATAATTATTTCTGGTGTTACAATGAAAAATACTTCTCATAAGTAATTGTTTTAAAATATCAATCTATTTAAAAAACAATATGCCAACACAAATTATGTTTGATCTTGTTATACTTTAACATTTATTTTATTTTTTAATAGAAGATGATCAGGAATCACACACCTCAGTACCCCTGTTTATTTTGTATATTGTATTTTCTTCATTATACTATATTTATTATATTCATTCTTTTAACTTTAGTTCTTTTGTGTATTCTATCCGTGTATATTTATAAACTGTTTTTTCTTCCCACTATTATGTATATTATCTTTTAATGTTTGCCTATTTTTAATATTTTTTAAAAACTTTTCTATACTTTAAATTTTTTTCAAATGTAACGTACTTTATCGGTCAATCCCTACTACTTCTCTATAACATCCTATAAACAGTTCACTTTTGCTCTGACTTGGGAGTCTCAAAGGTACGTTTTCTGTCTTGTTCATTATCCTCCTTTATTCTTGATTTTACTCTTATCCCTCTTTTTCCATCTTTTATTTTGTACTGTATTTTATATTTCTTCTTTTTATCTGTTATTATTTCCGTTTTCATTAATTGTCTATAACCTTTTATTATTCTTATTTTTACGTTTCATTGTGCATATTTTTAATTTACCTTGTTCATTTATGTGATTGTATTTTTTTTTAGCCTTGATGAAATCCAGCAAGGTGGGGCGAAACTTTGGCTCAATATAAACAGTTTAATTATTATTAAGTTTTTTCTTACCGCACCCAGACCATCTTTTTTTTATTGTAATTTTGTATTTCTTACACCTGTAAGAATTTAACAAAAAAAAGAACCAAAATATAATTAGTTAGAAAATCATTACTTTATTATTTTGAATACTGAAATTGTATAATGGACTAAGAAAAAAAATAATAAAAATACCACTTGCTCAAATTTTTTATGATTCTGTTGTTTTATGATTGTGGTTTATGATTCTGGATAGGTAGAATCCAAAAACACACCAGATATTATATTATTTGTTATTTGTTATGATATAATAAAATAAATAACAGAAATAATAATCAATTGCATAATGACTTGCAATGTATTTGTTGTTATTCTGTTCATGGGAGATAATGTATAATAATTTATAAAAAGATTAGAATCATCCTATTTCCTTATGATTTTTTTCTTGTCAAATTATAGAATATATAAAACATTATCACCTATAAATTAAATTGTAGGCCTGCCTCCACATTGAGGAAAATCAAAAAAATAAAGCAGACATTAAACTAAAGTTGCTGGAATATGTAATCGAAGGCAAAACGAAGTAACTGGATTTTGTTTCATAAAAATGAGTAACACAGGATTCTGATTGATTTGTGAATGGAAAAGGCACAGTGATGAAATCGAAAAATAAAGAAAAAGAGCTTAATCGGCGTAAAATCACATCTAAATAAAAAGTATAAAGTGTAAAGAATATGCGATCCCAAAGTAAACTTTTATCCCAGAACAGCAGGGAAAAAGTGAGATACCTCATTTTTCCTCTGCAGTCTCCAATTATGTATGTTAATCCTTTCAAAGCAATCAAGTGCCATTTAAATGTTAAAAACCCATAACATAAAATTTTATTTAAAAGATTATTTATCCTTAGAAATTAATTTGAATATTTTTGTTTTAATAAAGGCTTTCTATCTTTTCTCGTAGGTAATAAAAATGTTTAATACAAAAAATTAAATAATACTGGTATCTCACAATGATTGAAAAAAAAGAATGCAAAGCATTGTTTCACCTCATCTGAATTTCATCAGTGCTTTTCAATCTTTCATCGACTCCAAGAAACAAAAATCCACTAAACAATCCCGGACCATTCTCAAATCATCTATACAATAACAATGGCACAGCTAATTTTTGTTTATAAGAAATATAATTTTAAATAAGAGGTTTAAGGACATAGGACTGCTATACAAGATCCGTAAAGCTTATTCATCCCTCATTTCTTATTCTTCTGGTGTACCTCAGGGTGGTATCCTTGGTCCTATCCTTTATACAGTTTTTGCAGCTGACATTGCAACCCATCCTAACACTATCTTCACCACGTATGCCGATGACATACGTCTATTATCAGTGAATAATGATCCTAAACTTTTCCATATTAGCCTAAACCCTCAAATCCCACATCGCTACCCTGAATAATGGTGTGAAAGCTGGAGAATTAAAATAAATCCCACCAAATCACATTTACATGTACATACGTGTACTCCATCGTAAACCCAAAACCTCTTGCCCCACAATATCCTTTAGTAATACCACACTTCCTGTCGAACAGATCCATTACCTAGGATTACATATAGACAAATAACTGGAATCATCATTCAAGATGGAAAAAACAGAAAACCTCTCTTCGAGGACTAATACTAAACTTACTAGAAAAATGGCCTATGCTTCCAACTAATTGTAACCAAAGACTTACTTATATTCTGTATAAAAATATATACAACAAGTAAATTTGCTGTAGGTGACATAGTGACAAGATACAAACATGTGGAGAATCTACCCATTGAAAGAACTCCAATAACATTTTTAGAGGAGAACATCTCAAGGCCATCTTCTTTTCAGACGAGAGTATTATTAGGTAATGAAGGAGAAGCCAGGTTAGAAACAAGTGGATTTGGGTGGTTGGGAAGTTTATCATGGAAGGAATGGTATCTGGTTCTGGCCAAATCGGCAACATATGAGACATTGAGGTCCTGATGGTTGACTTGATTCGTGACAAAATAAGGAGCATTAAGGATTTTACGAAGGATTTTGGACTGTAGGGATTTGATTCGGGAGGAATTTGATGGTTTAGTTGAGCCCCAAAGCTCAACTTCGTATGTCTAGATATGCCTTATAATAGTCATGTAGATCAGTATTTTGTAACGGATTGGCTGTTTAGACCGTTTTTCTAGTAAATGTTGTAATAGTCAGGATCGACGAGCAGTCTCCTTTCTTTTCAGTCTTGTATGAGAATTCCATGTCAGTCGTTTGTCCAGATGTAGTCCTAAGTAACGGATCTGTTCGACAGGAATAAGTAGGGTATTATTAAAGTATACTGTGGGGTATGAGTTCAAGGGTTTACAACGAAGGGTAAATGTGATCTGGTGGGATTTATTTTAATCCTCCAGTTTTGGCATTATTATTTCAGGGTGATTTACTAGAAATAATCTGTCGGAGAGATAAGAAGGGACAATGAGGAAGTACGAAGGGGGTAGAATTTTACGCATGTTGTATAACAGTCCTGGGTGCCAGATTCGATCAAAAGCCTGTTCTACATCAAGAAAAACTCCCGAACAGTATATTCCGCACTCCAATGAAGACGAGACATCAACCACATGATGGCATTGCTGCATAATGGAGTTGGATGTACGGAATCGAACTTGTGGTTTGGGATTATGTGGTTGGAATCAAGGATGGGGTACAAGCGTTTTCCAAGGGTTTTCCCCATGATACGTAACAGTTTTGAGGTTTGGGAATCATTTTGATTATGGATAATTTCCATGGGTCAGGAAAATATGTGGATCTCAGTACAGCATTGTAGATGTAGGTGAGGAATAGAGCAGATTTTCGAGGAAGATGTTTTAGAATATGGGATGTAATTAGGTCATAACTGGGAGCTTTGCGAGTAAGTAACTTATGAACGATGTTGGATATTTCTGAAGGATGAAATGCTTTGGGAGGAAGGGTCATTTGGGGGCTTAGGAACGAAGCTCGAATGTAAGAAAAGGATAACTGGATTGTGCTCTGAGGAAAGGTCATCTATAGATTCGACAATGGTCTGGGAACAGGAAATTTGGGAGGTGATAAATATACCTAGGATATCAGGACGTTTTTGATAGATATAGGCCAATAAGTAGGGCTCATGGGGTAGGGGGTAGAGGGGTAGAATAACTATTGGAGGTAGTAACTCGGGAAAGGATATTGGATGTACGACATCCCCATCGTTGATGTTTGGCATTATAGTCTCCTCCAGCAATGAAGGACCCGAAGGCTCGGAATAAAGAGTAAAGGTGGTTGTAGGAAAGGGAAGTACCCGGGAGGCAGTATACAGCTGGTAATGTTAAGTGGAAAGGACGAGTTGAAATGATTACAGAGGTTGCTTGGATAGCGTCAGTTGGAGTGGAAGGAATGAGGGAATGGAGGAAAGATTTATGAATAAGAATGCAAGACCCGGCGTGTGAAGTGTTGTCTGGGTGGTCTGATCTGTAAGTAATGTACTCACGAATGTAGAAATGTGACCGTTGAGTAAAGTGAGTTTCTGTCAACAGGGCAATATCTATGTGTTTGTTGTGGAGAAATATATCAAGTTCGTCACGGTGGTTATTTAGTCCATTAGCGTTCCACAAAAGGATAACTAGGGGCTTAGGGATTCTAGTGAGAAGGGTGATTAGCTATTTATAGTATTTTGGAGATCCAACAGGAAAGATAGAGTTTATATCAGTTGGACTGTAGTTGAGATGTGGATCAGGGGATGGGTAGTTTGTATGACTCGGAGTGCTGGGTGTTGGGTGAACCCGTCGTGAGCTATGGGGTTCTGGATCTGTTTTCAAAGGTATATGGGCTGGGTTGTTTACTAGAACAGTAGGTTGAGGAGCTGGATGTGGATGCTCAGGTGGTAATTTAACCTTTAAAGGTAGATGTTGGGAAGGAATAAGCGGATGAGGAGTTTGAGACGGAAAATGAGAGGTCTGGGGATAGGAATGGGATGCCTGAGGCGCCTGACGTCGAGACTGCTGGTTTTAATTCCTTCTTAAAATCCTTAATGCTCCATGTTTTATCAGAAATCAAGTCATTCAGCACCTAAATGTTCCCACCCAAACCCACTTGTTTCTAACCTAGCTTCTTCTTCATACACGATAATCTGGTCATACGGGATAATCATTTCCATGGTGTGGAAAAAACATGGTCTCGAAATCTATTCCTCAACAAATGTAATTGGAGTTATATCAATGAGTAGATTCTCCACAGATCTGTTTCAGATCATTGCACAACTAACATCAAATTTACTCACTGTGTAAATTGTTAATAGTAGTAGTAGTATATAGTTGTAAATAGCAATAAATTTGGTTTTTAAAAGAGTTATTAATGACTATTCTAAGTGTAATTGAGATTCTTATGTATAAATTGAATACTGCACAGTACATAATATGACATCCAGTTACAGTTGATTTGAGTTGAGTATCTAGCTTGATTTTCCCGGAACGAACAAAACATCAGAGGTAACATACCAGATCAAACATCAAAAGGACCGCCTGCATTACCACAGGAATTACTTCTCGTTGGTTGAATGGGCATTATTTTTATTATTTATAGTTGAGTTTTCTATGCATCTGTCACTCGTTCATCCACTTTAAATAGTGCATAAATGAAAAGACTAAATAAACACGAAGGTTCAATGTTGTTAAAAAGCCTTTTTGTTAATATTCTTCACAATATCTCGGTTTAAATCTATAAAATGTTATTTTCCTGCCTACGGCATTGTATCCCGGAGAGTGAAGTTTTTATTGATTCGTTTATTATCCAACCCAGTAACTTTAAACGCTCATTGCAGTCACCGTAAAGTCAGTAATCCAATCAAGCCACTGCTCCATAACTTCAATATGGTTGAGCGGTTTTTAGCCGTATCTATTCCATAAATTAATTAATTTTTTTCATAGAGTATTTCACTCAATTATAAAAGGCCGTAAAACATTTTAAACTTATTTACAAACAGAATTACATCAAATTATAAAAAATGTTTACTAATTATTAGATTTTATTATGGTCACTGATTTTTTAATTTTTAATAAAAATGAAAATTAATTTATGTAGAAACCTTTCAGAACACAGCTGTTGAATGTTCGCGATATTATAAAGAGAAAGGGGTAACAATTACTAAAATGACGCTAAAGCACATTGGGCAGAGGTATTTTATGAAATTTGAGTTAATTAAATTGCTACTCTCAATTTTTCTTATTTTGGTCTCTTGCTTACTAATGGTGATTTTTTTTTTAAGTTTGTAACAGGTTCCTTAAAAATTCCTAATGAAATTGATGAAGGTTTGTTTATTTCTATAATTATGTTATATAACTTTTATATTAGTCAAATTTGTATGTTGATGACTATAACATCTGCTACAATCACAACCTTGGGAAATAAGCAACAGTAATAAATGATCGAATTTTATACTTGATAATTTGGAACACGAAGATAAAGATAAAATAAAATTTTAAACAAATTTAGCTTAAAAAGTTAACGAGTAAATCTATTTAGAAAACTTTCTATTTTTAGTATTGTTTTTTATATTTTTTATGTAGTTTGTTTGTTTCGAAAAGCATTGTTTTCAATTAAAATCCTACTAATAAAGCAAAACATTTATGACCCAAATCATAATTGTTTTTCTTTATTGATAGATTTGTATTTATTTTTACATCATTTGTTGTCTTGAAATCAGGAGCCAACATAAATATTAAGATCCAAAATAATAAATACCGTTTATTACTTTTATGTTTTTCAATCCTCAAACTTCCAAATCCAAAGACAATTCATAGAATACTGTCTCAAGAGCTTCGGATGACGAAGCAAGGCGGTGTAAAACGGGGAAGGTTGTAGTTAGTATGTACAGACTAACTACAACTATAACCTATATATATGAGGATTTCTATCTGCGAGAAAATATGTGGATTGTTTATTACCAAGCATTTTTTGAAATCGTCTAATCATATTCCTACCACGTGATTCCCAAATTATGTACAATTTTTATGCTGAATTGCTATTTTTTGTTGCTACTTTTCAGGTTATTCACGCGATGTATGTTGATAATTTTTTTAAATAATATATATTCCACTGAATAGTATATATTATTAGTTACAAAATAATGGGTATAGATTCAATTTGCACCATACAGTTTTCGATTTAGCATTTCTCTTAATCTGAAAGCCATTCTGGCGGCATCACGGGAAGAGTTTTTTGAGAAATCATTCAAATTCACGTATTGTTAAAGTACAAGTTGCGATTAGATAGTTATAAAGATAACAGTGACCCGATGAGATGGCTGCGCTGGGATCTCTAGTGGCCATGCTCTACTCCTCATGCGAGAGGGATAGAGAGGACTCGGGGACGCTTAGGTCAAGATAGTAAATATTGTATATAATTTATTTTACTTAGTTTGATTATATTCATTTATTTTTTTGTTTAAATACATATGAAGATT
>NW_027113385.1:96727-97912 GCF_000696795.3 Halyomorpha halys
ATATAAATTCTATACACACACAATATTGTGCGTATCCTGTAATACAAGCCCCAATTGTAATTAATTAAATGAAATAATAGTGCTTATTATCGGCCAGTTGGTACTTCAAGTATTAATTACACAGCTCTCATTACTCGCTTAAGTACTCTTAAATAGAATAATCTTAAAACAATAAAACTTTAAAAAATATTAAATCAAATAAATTATGTAACACTTATAAACGATATAAAAATTTTTACATTTTGTAAATCAAAGCGTGATTTTGTTCCTTTTTAGATTTCTTATCCTAGCAACGCTGTGTAATGAATGACCATCGCGTGCACTCTACTCATATTATGAAAATGATTGTGCAACCTTTTGGACGATCGATACTCCAGAAAGTAACATTTATAACGTCTATATTAATTTAGAAAATAAAGTAAAACAATTTTTATTAAAATATTAATAGATTCATTCAGATAATGACAATAATAATAATAATAATAATAATAATAATAATAATAATAATAATAATAATAATAATAATAATAATTTATTCTGGGATTGATCCCTTTAGAATAATATATTATTATTTAAAAATTATTTATATAAATTGCTGGGAAGTTGTAATAAATTGGTTTAGTGAATTTAACTTTATCATATATAAAAAAACAAAATGTCCTGAAGGTTCATAATTAATGACTAACCTATTAAAAATAATTATTAGATTTTATTTTGTTTTGTATGGATGTATAGTGTTTTACATTATCTATTATCTATTATATATCTTATAATTTATTTGCATGTTTCTATACTTTAAGAAATGTGAAAATTCTAAACGGTTGTTTTGAATCTTCAAGCGATTTAAAATTTACACTAGCAATAAAAAAACAAACAATAGACATATAAGGTGATTTTTATTGTACAACACATTAACCTGTCTCAATTTTATTATTTATGCCTTATAAAATAGGATCTTTGGATAAATAAAAAATATTCAGTTAAACATCATATCCAATGTTATATAACAATATCATCATTCTCAGAAACGTTCCAGATAGAGTTAGCTCTATCATAGATGACAGAGCAAACAGAACAAGATGGAGAAATCCAATTTGTGAGATGGCTGATGTCTTTGATCTAGCTGTACCGGGTGGGCAGTAATTAAATTACAATGGGTTCTTGTGGGGCAGGATGCGCACAATA
>NW_027113385.1:97962-109723 GCF_000696795.3 Halyomorpha halys
TAATAATAATAATAATAATAATAATAATAATAACAATAATCTTTATTTATTCTGGGATTGATCCCTTTAGAATAATATACAGGCGTCAAAATTGGCCTTAGACCCCTTAGAGTAAAATACAAAATAAAAATGAAATTATAAAACGTCGTAAAATATTATAAAACAATGAATTTGAAAAGGTAAAACTGAAGAACAATAATTAACAGAATGTATAAAATAAGAAAAAAACAAATAAAATAAAACTATATGTCATATCATAAAACAAAAGATGACTGATAATAAATAAAATGATAAAAAGTCAAATATAATTAAACTAAAAATAAGAAATGAAAAGGTACAATTTCTGCTAATAAACATATTTACAAGTATAAACGAAAATCTGAAACATTACAGACAGAAAATTTATAAACCTTTTTTGAATTTTTCAATTGTTATTCTTCCGGAATCAGGTGGTCTGAAGGTGGTCGAAGACACGGGATTTGAAAATTGGAAGGGTATTAGAACTAAGAATAAAGGAGGGAATAGAATTCAATAGGGAAGAAGAAAGGATGAGATCTATCATAGGTTCGATAAGAAGTTAGTTACATATAAGTCTGAAGGCCGTGAGCGGGTATTGCGGGAATGCACTGAGGATTTAAATAAAAGGATATCAGAGATGTACGATGGACGGCGGGATTTGATAACTTGGTAAAGGAAGGAAGCAAGAAAATATTTACGCCCTATTTAACCGTTTTAATTTTGCTTCAAGATCACCAGTGACACCCCCGTAAACCACACAGCAATAATCAAAGTGGAGGAATATTAAGGAAGTAACCAGGAGCCTAGGGGTTTCAAAAGGAAGAAAGTCACGAAGTTAATTTAAACGCTTTAGGGTGGAGAAGGTACGACGGGAAATATTGGAGACGTTTTTTTCCAGGAGTTTGATCTATAGTAACACCAAGGTTTTTTACGTATGGATGGAATTGTATTGGATTGTTGTTTATGAATAAGGTTGGAATATGAGGAATAGTTTTCAGGAGGTGATTGGATCTTATTACGATTGCCTTAGTCTTCTCTGCATTCAACTTAAACTTGTTTTCTTGTGCCCCGTGACTAATTCTATTCAATTCATTTTAAAGCTTCTCCGTGGCAACTAATAGGTCAGAAGGTCGGAAGGAAAGATAATTTTGGATATAATCTGCGTACAAATGGTTTTGAGAATGTTGGATAGAGAGTGGAAGATCATTGATGTAGATAGCGAAGAGGGTGGTTCGCCAACACCACCTCCAATACGATTAGATCTGTCATGGCGAAAGGAAGAGTAATTAGGAATAGAAACTTAAGAGGAAGGAATAAGGGGGCTTAAGCCACGTTTAACGTGGCGAGGAAGTACTGTTTGAATTCATCGAAATGTGCAATAAGGAATTGTGCAATAACGTGACAGGAACTGAGGACATTAGTCATAATTTTGGGGTTGTAAACGGAAAACTTGGACCAACGGATGTGCAAGGTGGCGATTTAATCAGAATCGCGCTTGACCACCAGATTTTTACCCAATCATGGGTACACCACCTTATGAGGTTGGGTGAACCTTCTGAACCCACAGGGCTGATTCACGGCTATAGTGAAACAGAAAATAATTATCTGCCACAGAATGATTAGAATCGGGGGGCTTGGAGTTAGTAGCCCACTTAACACAGAGCTACCCTCCCCCGAACTTTTGAAGTATAAAAATGTGTCTCAACTTCTTTAAAATATTTTAATTTATTACTAGGAGGCTGTTAGGAAATTACTTTTCATAACGTAAAGATCTAAATAAGAAAAAAATTTCAATTCTACAACCTATCGAGTAAGTGAGGAGAAAATAAGATGCTTTAGGCATAATTGAGTATACCATGAAATTAAAATTCAGATACCAAAAACAATTACTTGGACTATTCCTTTCCAGTTTGCACCTTTTTTGATTATTTCTGTGAGTGAAGTGCGCCTTCAACCTATGCGTTACTCAACTTTCGATTGACTGGTTGGATATCGTTAGTAAACTGTATTGAAATTAGTTCCAATGCGATGCAAATAAGGCATAAAGTAACAGAAAAGGAATATGTTTATAGAGGTTGGTTGAATAAAAGAGAATATTTAATGTTAAATACTAAATCTATCGTAACTGCAGGGTATGTAGGGTGGGCGAAAACAAATAATTATGGCTAAGATGAGTTAATTAATTTTGATTAGGGGTCTGTGAAATCAGAAGATATGCAGATTGATGACGATAGTGGTGTTGTGAATCACATTTAGAAGAAAGGTGACATAATCATGCTTCTTTATTCTTCTCCACATCCCTCTATCCATCCTCTCCTCGGCTGCCGGAGGGCACTTCGGAAATGTCTCTACACACTCGTGTTTTCCAACAAATTAGAATGAAAAAAGGAATCTGCTAGAGGAAATATAGCTTTTTCTCCTCTTTTGGCCAAAGTTCGCTAGTGAATTTCTCTTGTTATTTCGGCCTCATGAGGCGCTGGTGTTACAATTGGGATCACCCATATGGTAATAGGATGAGTTTCAAGTCTTCCGTTAAAACGGAACAGTCTGTAACAACTTAGTTTGCTTGAGATGGGATTAAATTTTATAAGACGTTATCATTATGTAATCAGATTGAATTAAAATTAATGGCTTTAAGTTACTTCGGGACACTTCATTAAAATATGTAAAACTCTCTTGCTAAATAAATAATATTATTCGGGAAAATAAGATTTTTTTCACTTATTAAAAACAAAAAATTAGTTCTGTTAATTTAGTTCAGAAATATAAACATTTTTTTAATCTCTGGAGATTTTAAACCACTTAATATTAAATACCCCGTTTCCCTGGGAATAAATTTTTTCCAGATCACCAATTGGAGAAAATAATAATTATTTATTTAGAGTACTTGCAGTAATAATAAAAGAAGAGAGTCCTATTTTATTTAAAACGTAACTGAAGTTGAGCTTTATAAATTGTTATATGCTGGGCTTACTTCTCTTAATTTATAAATTATTCATTGTAATGGGTCCAATTCTCTAAGTAGCATCCTTTCTTTTAAAAAAATAATTTTTTATTTTTTAAGTCATAAACTTAAATATGTATATTTTAAATTTAATTTAATAAAATATATATTATTTTAAAAATAATAACAGAAATCTTGTTCAAAAATAATTTCTTTTCTGAACTTCTAGAATCCAGAAAAACGCGCTTCCCTATAATTTATAAACTTTGTAATATTTGCCATATCTAATTATCAATAAATAGTTAGAATATAATTAGAAGATTCGACACATTTTGTACGTATTCTAAATAGTCTTGTATATTTTGTATCGTTATTTAAGTTCTATTTCCGGTTAAAGTTTCCCAGACAGATTTAACGTCAGAAAAGTTAACTGAGATTGGATGAATGCAGGAATTTTCTAGTTCTCATTGTTAACTCATAAATAGCCATTTTCTAGAAATGGGCTACTTCGTTACAAAGTTAAGTGTAATTAATTAATTTCTGCATAAAATGAGAACCATATATTTAAAATTACTAAAGTTGTTCGTAAGATATGCAACTTGTTTTTTTTTGTTTTTTTAATAATTTATTTATTGTTATTTACAACTGTATAAAAATATATACAACAAGTAAATTTGCTGTAGGTGACATAGTGACATGATACAGACATGTGGAGAAACTACCACTGTTAGAACTTCCATAACATTTCTAGAGGAGAAGATCTCGAGGCCATCTTCTTTTTAGACGCCGAGGAGGATTATTAGGTAATGAAGGAGAAGCCAGGTTAAAAACAAGTGAATTTGGGTGGTTGGGGAGTTTATCATGGAAGGATTGGTATCTGTTTCTGGGAAAATCGACAACATTTGAGACATTAAGGTCCTGATGGATGACTTGATTCATGACAAGTTCCCAAAGCTCAACTCCGTATGTCCAGATAGGGCTTATAATAATCATGTAGATCAGTCTTTTATAATGGATTGGCATTTTAGACCGTTTGTCTAGTAAATGTAATAGTCGGAATCGACTACCAGACTCCTGTCATTTCAGTCTTGTATGAGGATTCCATGTAAGTCGTTTGTCCAGAGGTTGTCCTAAGATATGCAGCTTAAAAACAATAACGAAATTTTTTTTAACCTCAATTTCGCAATGTGAAATATATTTTATGCAACAAATAATATATTTGGACATTAGAATGCCCCTAATTTCATTAAATTTTGATTTCGTCACTGTCCATTGGACGGGAGAGGACGAAAATGTCAATTGGCTTCTGTCAGATCAGTTCTAAAATTCCAGTCTCAAAAAAATGATCGGAAGCAATTTAGTTCAAGAGAAGTGCTTCCAAAAGAAAAGAATGTTACCAATGTAAGGCTCTAGTTGCAAGCAGGGTAAGTTGCATGCCCAAGCCTTTCTGATGGACTCAAAAAAGATAATCCGAATTCAGATATTGCATTACATTCAAACTGGCACCTTTTTCACCATCTTTATTTGATGAAGAGTAAATATGATAAACATCCTATATAATAAAAGAATTAAGCTTGAACGACAGCGAAGATGTGCTGGTATGTATTCTACCAAAAGAAAATAGTGTTACCAATGTAAGGCTTCAAACAGGATAAGTTGCATGCGGAATCAGTTCTAATGGACTCAGAAACAAATCCGAACTCAGATATTGGATTACATATGAACTGGCACCTTTCCTACTATTTTTATCTGATGAAGATTAAACATAACATAAACGTTCTACATAATATAACAGAACTAAACTTGAACGACAGCAAAGATGTGCTCCTATAATCTAATACTATGAATAGTTTGAAACAACATCGGAAGTTCTCGTTCTGCGATTGACGGCAGGTTTCTACTACGTACGAAACGTGATTAACATTTTCATTTGAATAACGTTTTTGTTAGAAATAGAAAAAAAATCAATATTTAGCTGTTGAACAGTGTAAACATCAGCCATTGTGATATTAATATTTAACACGTGTTATTAAAAAAAAAAGTTCCTTACAAGTATTCTCATTTTCTTGACAGTACCACACCGAAATAATAGGAACTCTACCACTCTAGTCTTAAAATAATTTCAAATTGTGTACCATTAAAGTAGGTTAAATATATATATAAGAGTGTAAAAGACTTCAGATCGATTAAACTGCTAACCATTATACAATAAATTAAAAGATTTCATGCAATTAGAAGTAGGCAAAAATTTGCTGGCCAACCCGACCCTAACCCCGATTTAGCGACGGTTCTGGAGATTGAAACATTAAAAAAATGGTTAAAATCGGAAAACGGCGAGAACCCGCCACACTTACCCTATGTGGGAGCCTTACTTATCTTACCTTTAAAACATTCACTCATAGCGACCATTATTCGATGCATGACATGTCATATCTCTTGAAGGGGATCATAACACTGAAAATAATAGAAGGTTTCTATCCCAGCCAACCCGCCTACCTAAAATCCCGATTCAGTGACGGTCTTATATCACTTTTAAAGGTTCCCTTAAAACGACAGACTTAAGTTCTTTAAATCGAGGAAGTTGAAGAAAACAGGAAAAAATGACTAATATTGGACAAAGGCGTGAAATAATTTAATTATAGTAGAACTTAAACTTAATTGTGATGGATTCAGTGTTTATTTATTTATTTTTTAACTTCATAACTTTAATTATAGCTGGTAATTGAGATGAAAATCAGTGAATTTGATTTAATACTTATCTAGTCATGAGAGGAGCATTGGAGGAAGCAGAACCTCCTCTAGAGGTTATATAAAATTAAGTTATTAATTAATAAACAATTGATGCCTAAATATTATGCCTACGACAAAAATAATATTTTTATAAATAAAACTAAATTCCACCCTGTTGTGCATAAAATGTGCATTGCTGACTTAAGCTGACTTAAGCTGGCTAGACACGCTCAAGCATGCCTGTAGCTACCTTTAGAGGAAATATCGTGGAGCCTTCCAAGGACAACATAACCTTTGTTTACTATTCATTCTAACAAAAACACATTTCTGGGAAGCCTACATGATGTTTCTTATAAAAGGAGCTACATGCATGCTTGTACGTGCTTAGCAACATTGGAGTAAGTTAGTTCAAATTGTGTGACCTTAAACTAACCTGGAATGTGCTTCAATATTTTATAGTAAATTAACCAATCGATAAATATAAATAAAAATAACTATAATACTCACTGATGAAGGCATTGGCTTGAGAAATAAGAAAAGCAGGCAGGAGCAACCGACACAGAGCCATCGCCGGCACTGAGCAGCTGTTCGATTGTAACCTAGAGCGGTCGATGCCTCACCGCCTGGCACGCACTGGCTATGTTAATCACCTGCCTCTGTATGGACAATAGTAAGTGTGTATCAACACTCCTCTCTTCATATTTATATTACATTATATATAACGAAAATTATTTCAACACACTCACAGAATTTCAATATATTTTTTAAAAATCCAGGGTTGCCGTTGAATAACAATGTGTGCCACACAACGACACACATGGATTAACATAAAAAAATTAATCATTCTGCGCCCAGCTGTTGGTCCCCACGTCATTTTTCGAACCACAAATATTTTTACAGCATAACCTACGTAGTACAGTACTTCATCCATTTATACTTTCTTAAGTCGAGATAGAATACTTAATCCATTTCAACTAGAGAAACTAAGGTAATTTTTCGGAAAATATTTTTCCAAATCTATGCCGAGCAGTTTCAAATAAACTTTATAAGTTTTTATTGGTTATATTTGTGTAGCCCTCTCTCTGAGGTATGTTTAATTTCTTTCTTTTTTTTTTTTAAATACCAAAATGCTCATTTATACAGTGATAGCTTACAGCGATAGTAGTCACTTTAAAATTGCAATCACGACATTGTCTGCGGGAATAGCAAATCGTTTCTAAAATTAGCCAGTTTAAATACAACAACAATAACTTTAATGATCAGCAGACTGAGATAGACTATCGTATAACTAGCGCAAACAGAACCTTCTTCTCTTTGTCAAAAATATTGAATTTGAAATTCTGAAAAATCTCTACAAATTTGGAGCAAAGGGTGTAAAATGCCATGATAAAGCCAGCTCTGACATATCAAGGCTGCAAGACCTGGGCTGTAACAGGTAACCTAGAAAGTAGAATCGATAGAATTGAACAGAAATTCTTCCATATAATCACAGGAGCTATCTGGGATCAGTGCCTTAACACATGGAGGAGAAGAACTAACAGTGAACTTCTTGCAGAGCCTGGTCAGTCAATCAGGATATGATGGCAGATTAAGATGGGCGGGGCATGTACGTCGTAGCAATGCATCAGGGCACCTCTACACAACAATAAATGCTACTGCAATCTGGCAAGAAATCAAGGAGGCCATAATCAACAAAGATGCTAAAGAGTTGTATGTAGGAAACTGGAAAGCAGTAGGCCAAGAATGGGCGTTGATTGGTTTTACGCTCTCAAGCCCCAGCCAACAACAACAAAGTAGCCCAAGAAAGACAGACGTGGAGAAGGCTAGTTTGGACAGCCAAAGATCTATAAGGTCTGTAGAGCCAACCTAAAAAGCGATAAAAACGATAATAATATTTTATAAGATATTAGTTACAAATACTGTCGGGGTATAATAACAAATTATATAAAGTCGAGGTCGAAGGTCTCATTTTCTGATGCCCCCCTTGCTGCGAACACCAGAAGAAGTCGTTGCGACTGCAATGCCGCCCCAGCCTAAGCATCATGCAAGCTAGGACCTGGCCAGCCACTACCATCACACCAGAGTCCAGGACACGCTGGCCAGCCTCGGAGATAGAAAGACGTCCTTTCGAACACCTGAAGCGAAGCACATGGTCTTCACCATTTCGCCTACTAGTCTGCCTGAACGAGAGAAGCTCCAATCAGACTTGAGGGAACTTCCAACATAGTCACTCAGATAAGCAATATTCCGTTATTTATGAGACACCCAATGTTCTGTCTTATATAATATTATTGAAATAAATAAACTAACACAATAACCCCAGTTGCCCCTTCTGGGAATTAACATTTGAAATTAAAAGAAATATAAGTGTGATTAATGAGCAGAATAGGTCTTACATTTTGACCCCTCCTTTGTTCCACACTAATTTAAGACAGTTTAAAAATACAATCGGGGTACCTGAAGTATGGCACGAACAAGTTCCAATGTAAGCAAATACCATAAATTGCTATGTAATTTAGTTATCCCTTCCAAGGACTTCTCTTTGAGGACTACGCATTTTATTTTTTTTTAAAAATTGTATTAAAAAAACCTCTGTGATGAGCAACAAACTTAAAGATTAAACTAATGGTATTAGAGCAACTGGAATATAAATGAATGGAATATGATTAAAATTTTAGTATAAAGAGCTTCTGGTAATGAACACATTTATAGAATTTCATAGAAGGTCAGATGCACATAAAATGCCACAACGTACTTACTAATATCTTGGATCGACTACTGAAGTTAACAATGCAGATAGAAATGAATCAATCTTTAATCTTTGTCTCTTATGCACTAACTGAAAAAATGTAAAGCCACATAACCATTATATGTATAGTAAGTAATTCTATTTTACATAGTAGGAGAGTGTCTAACAATACATCTTACAAAGAAATTTTAAAGATATAAACTCAGAGGTTACAATTAAATCCTTACTTATTGATGGAATTTTAATATTTCAAATACATGGAAAACTCTTATCTTTTACCATTTTGAATTAAACGCTCTACTCATCAACAAGTCTACACTATCTGCTTTAAAAGAGCCACAATAGTGGAGTTGCAAATTTCGTCAAGTAAAAAAAAAAAATTATGAAGAAAAACGGATTAAAATTAACACAGGATATACTAAAATAAAACAAATAACATATAAATTTATAACATCTTCGTGATCTAAAATTACCCTCTTCATGTGTGATATTAGTTCTAGAAAGTTGAGTTCTGTAGTCTGTCATTTATACGTCATTAATTATTACTAAGCTAACTACAAGCTGGCCACAAGATGGTTATATTATAGTATCACACATATCAATTAACTTTGACCTAAATGAAAACTTAAAACACCTTCAGGAAGAGATTTAAAATAAAATTATCGTAAACAATCAGTTGTAAAATATAAAATAACATGTTTAATTAACATATAATAACATGTATTATTAATTTAATTAGTTAAAGTAATAATACATTAATTGCATTGCTTAGACCTTAGTTTGTGAAGTTAAATAATTTAACACTTTATAACGAATATTGTAATAATATTATTGCACCTAGAGCTTCTAGTAACTCTACCAGCATTCAGGAAATTATTATAACACTACAAATATATGTGTATAATATATAAGAATGTATTTTTAGATTTTATAAATCATTTTGATTTTAAAAGAAGACTAATTCTTCCATGAAGGAAGGGCATTACAAGTACTAGCTTAACCACAGTTTATTCTTGTTTAATAGTATTTAAATCTATTAATAGTTTATAGAAAATTGCCAAGGCACATCATAATATATAATAGTCACTCTATTAATCAGAGTTATCAATGCTGAGAGTCACGGTTTGTTGAAAAATATCAGATAAAAGACTACATTTTAAGTCACTAAAAATAATCGTGACTAATGGGTGATTTTCTACTCATTAGTCAAGACTAATAAGAAAATATTATTTTTTAGTCACTTGAAACGATGAAATTTTTAGTCTTTGATTATTTTAGTTTTAGTCGTCTTAAATTTTGAATAAACTTACGTTTTGATGCATTAATGTCTTTAATATACTTTTCAATGTGTTTTATTTATTATTACAAGTTTATAGTAACTAATTGTACAAGATAATTATTTTAATAAGAAATATTCTTCTTCAAAATATTTATCCCGAAATTACTATATTTTATTTAAATCAAAATATTAGTGATAAAAGATAAATAATAATTCTTCACGGCTTCTATTTAATTAAAAGAAAATATTGCATAACATATTTCTAAGAAATGTTTTATTCGAAGAATATATATTTGTATACATTCTAATATGATTGAAATTTTAGTTTAAAATCCATAACTAAAAATATATTCGAATTTTTTAGTTGATTCTCGAATGAAATTTTAGTCATTTGCATTACTAATTTGCAATTCTAAATAATTACTGATTAGAAAGTTCGGCTGAAAATGTTGTTTTAGTGGGGTGAATCGTTAAACTAAATATTGATGTGTTATTGCAGAGCTAAAGCAAGTAATAGTCTAATTTTAACTATTAGTAACTTAGTTACAGTTGTAAATTTGAAAAAAATAATAAAAAATATGCAATCATACTTTTTTTTTTTTGCTTTTTTATATTTATTGTTTTATGAAAAACTATTTATTAAATTTTAACTTTTCAAATTTCGTAATGTTAAAGTATTAACTTCATTTACTCTGTGCCAATTATATTTTAAATTTATTTGTAAATTGCAAATTATATTATACAGCTATATTTCCTATACTATCCCATTTTATTTGACAATACTTATTTTATCTATTACCTAAAATATTCAGACAGAAAAAGGAGGAACTAACGGGAGAATTTAGAAGACTATACTGAATTAAGGGACTTACAACCGGTAAATATAATTCAAGTTATATTATTGAGGCGAATAAGATGGGCGTGTAAGGTTGTGGGGTATGGTGGCAGATCCCTAAAATGTTAATAAACACTGATTCAGCTGGTAAACATTCGAGAGGTAGACTGAAACGTAGATGGGAGGTTTGCGTTAAAACTGATTAAGTAGATTTAGGTTTGGGTATATCGAACCTTTGGCTATGTTAGGCCTTCATTATTATATTTATTTTATCAAAAGCTCATTAAGTCTGCAGAACATAGAACTAATCAGGAGCAGCGCTTTAAGGTATTTGAAAATAAAGTATTGCGTAAAATATTCAGACCGCAAAAGGATGAGATAACGGGAGAATTTAGAAGGCACACAATACTGAACTGAGGGCACTGCACTCGGTAAATATAATTATCCTTATAGTATAGTATAGGGCATGTATGGTTGTGGTACATCATAACTTACGGATCCGTAATATGTTAATCAACACTGAACTGACGGGTAAACGTCCGAGGGAAGACCGAAACGTAGCTGGGAGGATTGCGTTAAAACTGATTTAGTAGATTCGGCTTTACAAGGGCTCCACTGGCGGGATGTACGCAGAGAAAGATTAGTGGTATCGGCATCGAACCTTCGGCTTCGCTACGCCTTTATTCTTTACGTATTTTTAAAATAGTGATCAAATGGTGAAACAAATTTTCATTTTCCATATTTTTTTACTCATTCAATAATTTTGAATTTTTTTATATATTTTTATTTGTTTAGTTTACATATATGCTTAAGACTTTTAGCAACCTTAGCCAGTATGACATACGAGGAGACTGTGGAAAAAGCCAGGTGTTACTTTTTTTATTCAGTAATCAATGGACTCAAGAGAAAGTCTACTTACTAGGTGAAGCGGCGAAATACAAAACAAAAAACATATTATGTATGTTATGTATTATGAATTAAATTTATTTTTCGCATTTTAACACCCTAGAAGAATGCATATTTTTAGTCTAAATCCAATGATATTAATAATTCAATTTACGAAAAAAAAAAAAGACGACTGGTTCCTCCCCCTTGTCGAGGTACTGTAACAATATACAGTACCTTGACTTTGTACTGTAACTATATACAGTACCTTAATTTTGTACTGTAACTATATACAGTACCTTAACTTTGTACTGTAACTAT
>NW_027113385.1:109938-133524 GCF_000696795.3 Halyomorpha halys
TTAACTTTGTACTGTAACTATATACAGTACCTTAACTTTGTACTGTAACTATATACAGTACCTCGACAAAGTCAAGGTTCCAATTTTAAAAATATTAGCTGGACAAGAGCTGAATTGGCAGTAAGAAAGCACGAAAGTATTCTTCTTTTCCGTTGAAGGAATAGATACATTTATTACTTAATATAAATTGATTTAAATTTTAGCGACCTGAACACAGCCACTACCTAAGGGATAACAGCCAATAAAGCTGCCTTATCTAGCAACTCCCTCTCCTGAGGCTAATAAAGCTCTCCTTATATCTTAAGGAATGCGCAGTATTTGATCGTGACTCCATTATCTCCTCTAGGTCACGTAGTAGTATGCCAACAATGGGTTCCCACATATTGAATCTCCATCGGAATGCAGCTACTGAAGCTTGCGTATAATTATTTATATATATGCATATATAAATATTTATATACACAGGGGTGTCCCACCATACGTATTCATCCCCTTCACTGCGACAATTTTCGAAGTGACTTTTGACATACAGGGCAAATTCATATGGGGTTAATTTTTCATCCACTGTGACCTGAAGGCATAATTTTAAAAGAAATAATTCAGTAAATCGAATAAATATAAAGAACAAAATTATTTTGAATTAAATTCTCCGCTAGAATAAACATGCTGCTACTGTTGTTGGAAATTCTTCTTTTTTAGACAAAACTCTATTTGAACGTCAAACCATTCCATACATGGTCAAGAGAATTGCACAGGAGTTGTTTATTGCTCCAAAATCTGATCGTGAACTGGAGAATTAATAGCAATTTAAATTAGGATTTCTAAAATATTTCATTGATTTCATGAATATTATGCCAATAAATAATAATTGCCAGCCTAAAGCCCTCAAAATTATTAATTTCAAATACCGATTATTGCATCTGTAAAGACATTATTAAGGTCTTTGGAATTCGTTTTACAATTTTCAACTCTATTTAAGTTATTTGAAATATATAGTTCCTCCAGGTATTTTAATTTTTGTTCTGAGCTTTATATAAAATATGTGGGTTCTAAAAATAGAATTTATGTTTAAATTCGAGGCAGTTTATGCTTCTTCATGTCCATTATTATTATTTTTTTTTTTTTTTGCACCTGTAAATGTACTTCGATGTTCTATCCAGGCATGGCATGAGGGAGTGCGGGTGCACTCCCTCATGCCATTGGGTAATGGTACATCCTCCTAACGTTAAGTAAATTATTTTATTATCTGAAGAGGTCCCGCATCAACTCCTCTTCAGTCTACGCCGAGTTACGTCAGGAATGTGTTGCCATATGTCGTATAAATTTATTGAAATATCCATGTAGCGTGTTGTGAAACCGTTTGTAAGCCATATAAATGAGGTTACAGACGGAATGCGTAGGTCGGTGTGAATGGTCTCGTTTGAAACGTATAGTAGTGAGTTTGTTGCCAGTCTTAAAAATTGTGATTGGAAAGTTTGTATTTTCTGAATCTGTGTTTTTTTAGCAGGTCCATAAATTTGTCAGGCGTAAGTCCGTATGGGTTTTAGTTACTAATTGTATACGTTAAGTTTCTGCCTAAGCGATAATTTAGAACATCTGTGAAGTATAGAGTATAATTGTCTTAGTCGGAAAATTAGCGTTTTACGTTTTGTCTTGACGTGTGGGTCCCATGTCAATGCTCTGTCATAGGTAAGTCCTAAAAAAAAGTTACAGTGTTTTTTTGTGATGTAGGGTGATTGTCAATGTAAACTGAAGGGCATGCTTTGTGTCGTAGAGTGAAGGTAACATGTTGTGATTTGTCGTGGTTAATCTTAATTTTCCATCGTGTGCACCATGTCTTATAATTATTTAAATTTTTATTTTCAGTACAGGCATTTTGATTTTGGTACATCCTATTTTTAGGATTTTGTGTTGTCATACCGATATAGAAATTTGGACAGTGCAGGCAATCAATTTTTTTAATTAACAACTCCAGCTTTGACATCCTTTAAATAATCCTTATTTGTTACTTTTTCGGTTTTTCTCATCAGGTTGCATATAACTCATCAGTTTTTGATTGAAAGGATGGAATGACAAGTAATTTAAAATCCTACTACTGTACTAATTTTTCCTGGTTCATCCGAATTTTAAGTGGTTATAGTCTGTTCATTTAATAATTAAACCATCTAAAAACCTAATGCAGTTATTTTTCTCCATTTCCTAGTTAAATTGCAGATTACTGTGGAAACTATTGTAAGCTAGAACCTTATGAATAAGATTTTTATTCAATATAATTAAAATATCTTCTACGTTTGTAAATATCAACTCTGGTTTTGAATTTAATTTATTGCGTACCCATCTAAGTAGTTTATTCATCACCTATCGGTAATCCATTTAATTGACGAAATAGGCTATTATAATATGTGAACATCTCATTAATGCATATTTGATTTTTAGATTATGGATTATTTTCCCAAAAAATAGGTATTTTAAATAAATGATTATGTGGTTTTAAGTTGACATTTATCATTTAATGACATGATATTCATCAAATTAATGAAATATTTTAGAAATCCTAATTTAAATTTGAACGTAATATTAGTGTCCAAGACTCGAACAAAAGAAATAATAGCAAGATAGTGTTTTAAACACGTTATTTTCTCATTACGTTCAGTAGCCTTTAAGGATAAATAATGTGGCGACATTTTGATGATTTGTTTCTCGGCCCCCCGGCCAGCGGCTCCTGGGCCAATATTGTAATCGTCGCCTTCAGCGGACCCAGCCCAACCCCTTATAAAATTCCATGTGACAAAGGGAGGGCACCAGTTACGTATGTATATATTTAGATATATATTAATATTGTTATTTATAATAAAGGAGGGGGAAAAAATGATTCTATTGGTAAATCGTGTATCGTAGACATCCCGTGTCTTTTGATTAAAAATGAAATATTTTACATTGCCAAACTTTCTATATCCGGCAGACTAGTCATATAAATATGAAGTCTGTACTAGTCTTAATCATCCAGTGATTACTTCGCAATGTAAGAAAGATATTATTTAAACATTTGTTTTTCAAACATTGATAATATTTTATGACAGTAAAAAAAGGGTAAAGTTTTGATCTAATCACTTTTCTTTGAACGACCCTCCTCCTGTTACTCATTTTACAAAAGTTTCAAATGGAGATTTATGTGCTAGGTAGAACTTCGCTATCCGAGCTGAGGAGGAAAAGATTTCCTAAGGCGAAGAGCAGTAAATCTCCCGAAGCAGCCATTGTTGCTAACTGATAAGGGCGCTATCTGTGAGGGGTTAGCCTGAAGACAATAGGGGATGTAGCCCCCGGGGCGGGCCTGTCTAATGATCCGATCCCCGCCATTTGCCAACCCTTAATAATGTCAATCTTACTAATTTAGTTATTATTCCCTTCAACAGGTCGATTCACTGTTTATTGTACGGTTTTATCGACACATATAAAAGACATAAGATAAAGCTGAATAAAATCATATTACGTTTCATTCAAACAATCACCTATTGAACTGAACTTTCGACAGAATATTCCAATAATGTCCTTAAAACATTATGAAAATGGTTGTTAATTAGATATATAACATTTCTTTTGTAATGATTAGAGGTGGTAATAAGTTATTGAATTTAAATAAGCCACTAATATTTCTGCCCGAAGGTTAACTAATTACTATGAAATGTGTAGTGTGAGACACCTTTTCGTAGTGAATGAATATTAATCTATCCTGGGATGTAGGTAATAGGGAAGTCCTCTTCCAGAAAGTTTTACTTAAATTAACTCAAGTATTTTATTTATATTAATTCAGACTTACCCCAGCGGAGCGGTCCCTCCCCGTTCTTGTACCCTCTGGCCAGAGGCTCAGGGCCAATACTGTGACCCCCGCCTTCAGCGGACCCTGTTCGCTCCCTTATGCCATGTTGCAAAGGAAGGGTATTTTATATATATATGTATCTATTTTAGATAATGTATTGTATTAGTTGTTTAAAATAAATAATAGGAAGTTAGAAAAAAATATATTTATTTAGAAATGGATCACTTTTATTATTTCAAATATAATGTTTAATCGTGTAGCATGGATGCTTGGAAAACAAACTACATTGAAATTGAAATAGAATGAAAAATAAAAATTATCTTGCAAAGTCATATAAAATTTATTAAAAAAAGAGAAAAATTAAATTTATTTTAAAGGTCTAAACATAATGATGCAAACCAATGTTTCGTGATTTTTTTTTTTTTTCATACCCTCCTATAATGATGTTATTGAATATCTGGTACATACATATAGGAGGTATGCTATATGTATATCTGGGTGTTAATGATACCTTGGATTGCCTTTTGCCATTATAAGGTTAGGTGAGGGGTCCAATGAAGGTTGTTACTTGGTCAACTTTTTTGGTAACTTTTTTTTTTTCGTGATTATGTATTCTTTATAAATCGAGTAAAAATACATAATCACGAAAAAAAAAAGTTTCGTGATTATGTATTTTTACTCGATTTATAAAGAAGACAACATAAAACGGACTTTATAATGTATATTTAATTATCGCGTATGAATCCAGAGCTTCATAATGGCACAGAAAATGTTGTATTAATTTTGGAATGAATTTTCAAGAGTTACCGTGATTGTACAACATCAATAAACTTTCATGGGTTTTTATTTATGAGACTAAAAAACACTTATCACATAAAACTAATAATTATGGTTTGCTCAAAACAATTATACGAAGTATTGGTTTCATCTGATGGAACTTGTATAACGGTGATTATTTTTATTTTAAAGGTGTATATTTGAAATAACTAAAGTTTGAAAAACTGAAGCCAGTTGTTTTGAAAAATGTGCAATAAAATTGTACAAAAAGTTTGGTAAAGGAATTCCATGAAGATATATACTTAGTATTTTCTCTGTCATCAATACCTATTTTAATAATAATAATAATAATAATCTTTATTTATTCTGGGATTGATCCATTTAGAATAACTTACAGGCGTCAAAATTAGGCTTTAGAGCCTTAGAGTAAATTACAAAATAGAGATAAAATTACACGATGTCATAAAATAAAATAATACAATGAATTTAAAAATATACAAATAAACAACCATAATTAATAGAATATATAAAATAATGATAAAACAAATAAAATAAAACCACTTGTCATATCATAAAACATAAGACGACTTCTGATAGTAAATAAAAAGAAAAAAAAAGATAAACAATCAAATACAATTAAACTAAAAAATAATAAATGAAAAGATATAATTTCTGCTAGAGTACATATTTACAGTAATAAACGAAAATCTAAGACATAAAATACAGAAAGTATATAAAGCTTTTTTGAAACTTTCAATTGTTATTCTTCCGGAATTGGGTGGACAGAAGGTAGTCGAAGATACGGGATTTGAAGATTGGAGGTGTTAGAACTACGAATAAAGGAGGGAATAGAATTCCATAGGGAAGAGGAAAGGATGAGGAAAGATCTACCAAACGCTGCGGTTCGATCGACAGTTACATATAAGTCTGAAGGCCGTGAGCGGGTATTGCGGGAATGCACTGAAGACTTAAATTGAAGGATATCTGAGATGTATGATGGACGGCAGGATTGGATAACTTAATAGAGAAAGAAAGCAAGGAAATATTTAAGACGGAAAGAGGGGTAAAGCCACTTCAACTCTTCATAAAATCGGGGACAGAGGCGTCCCTCGGGACCCCAAGGATGAATCGTACAAAGAAATTATTTAACCATTTTAATTTTGCTTCAAGATTCCCAAAGACACCCCCGTAAACCACACAGCACGCATTTTAGTGAGTCTTTTAATCGCATTTAGACTAATCTTGTACTAAACGGTGTATTATTGGTAAAGATGCTATCAATGGTGTGAAAGTATTAGAAGTGTTTTTTATAAAGTTTTGAAAGATGATTATCTGCGTTTCTAACATGCACAATATCTGGCAAGTTTTTAGATACCCGACCGAATCCGAATTTTTCCTAATACTTTGATCTGTTGTATATGTTATTGTTAACCTTGTGTGTTAAAAATTGTATTAGTTTATTTCGGTTTTTACTACAAGAGGGAAAGAAGAAGTGAACTTTCCATTCTAATATTTCGTCCTCACGTTACAGAGAATTTTGCAGAAGGATCAGTCTTAACGTCAGAACGAAATATGAGAAAAGAAAAATTGACTCCTAACATTTTTCTAAGAAGCTATTATGTCCAAGTCTATTAACTTTTAACAATAAATATATCGATTAAGTTATTCATGACTTTTTTATTCAAAATCATAAGCAGCATCTTAAATGAAAATATATTGTATTTAATAAATGATACAATCAACTAACATATTGCTTTTGGTTTTTGCTTGATACTGTTTATGTTATGTATTTATTTATTTTATAGTTTTCAATTACTTCGTCATTATTGGCCCCGTAACAAATTGACAAAAGTTTCAAGTGAACAAAGAAAAATAGCAAAAAACAAATTCATAACTGAATTTTGAAAAAAAAAAAAAACTAATAAAAGTTAGAGTTTTATGAATTATTGATTCTACAACATAAATATAAGATTAAATAAATGACTTAAATACAGTTAAGGTTTAATTAATTAAAAACAATAAAACACAAGAAGATATTGCTAGAACTTCCATAGATATTCCAAGAGTGAAAAAGGGATTTTATATGGAACATTCATCGACTTCTTGTAGAGCTTTAGGCCTAACCCAAGGAAAACAAACAAAGTACCACAGGTTAACTAAAATCCCCAAGACTTTATAAAAGATTTGCTGTAAAAGTTGGGCCCCTGCCCCAGAAGGCCAGGGCGGGATAAGAGGATCCACTTATGCAAATCGGACCGAGGCCTTGTTTGCCCCAGGTTAAGCCCCAAGCTGCTTGTACTTGCAAGGTGCTTTATTTGCCACCGTTTGCAATTAATTTTAAGATTCAAGAACCGTCCTGAGATCATAAAGATATAAAATAATAAAAAAAGAGGGTTTATTTTTATTAACAATTAAAATCAATTAATCAATGTACCTTTGTGTTTACTTGATAAAACAAAGAGGTTTATTTATTTATTAATTAATTAATATACCGGGACTTCACCTATGAATATACCTAGTAACGAATGAAGATATTTTAGTTTCATTTCACTTGGCTATACAAATAGAAGTTGTTCACATTATTAAAAAAAAAAAGGAACAATTTATACCCACATAGGATAATCAAAAATTTATGGTATAAATATAGAAATATAAAATATAGATTTACATATAAATTAAATCGCAAAATAGAAAGTTGAACAAAATTATAGTGAAAAAAACAAAGGTTAAAAAAAAAGTTTAATAACGAGTCATTATAAAATATCAAACAATGAAAAAGAAGAAAAAAAAAGGAAATTATTCAAGGAAAATAAATAAAAGGAAGATAAATAAATATTATAAAGTAATACATTCCAAAAAAACAGTAAATACAACAAAATGATAAAATATGATCATAAATTCTAAAATAATAATAAGCTGAAAAAGCACATTATAAACATGAAAGATAAAATAGAAACCGGCAACATCAATATTTAAAATTAATATTGCATAAAACAATATTATATATACAGTATATCACAAATTCTAATTTTAAAAAAAATGTGAAATATATTAAAGCCTTAACAACTCTGTGAGGAAGTAACTGTTACTAGACAACGTTTCTGCTAGGAGAGTATTTGGACTATTGAGCTACCGACTCCCAATTGTTATCAATACATAATCTATAATATAATTTAATATATTTAATAATAATAATAAAGTTTGGTATAATCTATCATTTTAGAATATAATTGGAGATTGGACTACATCTGCAATTATATAAGAATGGACGGACGTCCGCAGGAAATAAAGAGATAAGAAGTTATGAGGGTTCTTTCCTTAAAAGGAAAACAAGTGCGAACCATTTCAGGATCTAGTAATTAGCAGAAAAATAATTAAAATTCACAAGAGTATGATAAAGGGGAAAAGGAAGACCTTTGTCAGGTGTTATTACCCTGTCCACTTTAGATGGAGATAAAGAAAATCTATAGCCATAATACTGGACATCACGAAACCAATCCTGTAGTTATCCGAGCCTACGCACTTTTTTGGGCCAGTAAAACATCAAAATTAATTAATATAAAGTATAAACATTTTTATAGAATGTGGTTATTAAAGTTTCATACTCGCTCTAATCTGAGATATAATTTGATTTCAATAACTTGTAATTTTTATTAACATCTTTCATACAGCTATTTTATAATAACTGTATCAATGACTTATTTATCAGTCAAATAGATTAGTTCTGTAGAGATTATTAGGACTAATTTATTTATATTACAGCAATCTGATCAAAGCTATTTTATTGTCAGTAAACTGTTAAATTTTTACTATTGATTCAGAATATTTACCTTAGTCTTATAGGTTTTTTTTTAAGCATCTCGAAGCTTTTGTTATTCAGTACCAAACTCATCTGTATTTAACAATTTTAGAATAAGTAATTATAACACATTTCTACAAAATTTAATTACAATTACATGTATTTTTTTTAGATCTTCGAATTTCTTCTTCGTGTGTCAAAATAAGCTAATGTGTCTTAACTAATGATTATAATTATTATACAATATTTTACGGTGTTACATAACACGCACGTAAACATTTTATTTCTTTAATTTCTTTTATTTATAATGAAATATTGAATATTTGTTATTCACTTAATCTTTTAAACCCTACTATATAAGGAACCGATCTATTATTTTAATTGTTTATATTGGCCAGTGTAAGATATTATGTTGTAAAAAATGACATTTACGTGCACTGTTTGTTGGTAACTAGGTTTTTTTTTTTTAAATAGTTTGATTTTCAATCTTTCAACAAACGATCACCAAAACATTGGTGAAACAATTCTCACTTCGCATTTAGAGCATATAGAAATTCCTTTAGACACTGAAGTCTGTACGCAATATACGGTTCTTTGAAAAATGTCTTATATCACTTAAATGATTTTTTTTTGCAACGCAATTATTATTGTTCTACAATGACGTCATTTCGACATGATTCAATTTGTTCCACTTGTTTTCTTAGTTATTTAAGCAATTATCTATTAGATGCTATTTCCTGATAGTTTTTGTGCATTACATAATTGCAAAAATACTACTATAAATAGCTAAAATATATCAAAACTAAAAACATTTGGTTAAAACTGGCAAGGAGGTATCCAAAATCATTATCGAATCTAAAGACAATAAGACTTAAATTTATTCCGAAAGACAACTTATGACAAATGAGAAAATTTAATGATTTTCCCTTCAGTTGCAGGAAATAAACTGCAATTTAGAATGTATTTACATAGATATTTTAACATTTCTAAACTCTGCAGAATCGAAATCCGGGTACGTTGCAAAATATTTTTCTAACATTAAAGCATCGTAAATTTGAACTTTCTGCTTTCATGAAACCATACCTTTTGTGGTTATTTAAATTAAAATTCTTCAAACAGAAAAATACTTTATAATTAAAAAATAACAAAAAAGTTTGAATCGCTAGATCATTGTAGTTTGTTTATGTTTAAATGACGTCACATATGAAACAATCCTGGCGGCTAACGTTTTCCTTCTGTTGATACACAGAATAAAAATATTTAACTAAAATTAAAAATTAATCTTGTATCTATTTATGTTAAAACCTATTTAATTGAATTTCTGAATTGACTAATGATAAAATTTACATTACTTCAATTTTTTTTTCTACGCAAATACCTCATGTTACAAAAAAAAGAATTATTTGAAATAGAAATTTATTTACTCGAAATAAAATATAATATTTTAATTCATATATATTAGTATATAATATTTTTAAAAAAATTTAATCTGATTTACAAAATGATACAAAATACCAGTGGTGGAAGGACATCATCAACTGCATCAACGAGTACATCTTCAACTTCCGAGCCTTGGTTCTCTAATCCCCGTAGCAATCTATATTGCGAACAAAAATATCCTGTGCAATCTTCCGTAATAGTAAATACATAGAATTGTAATTTAATTTTGTAAAAATATCTTATGAATAACTTATTCTATGGTTAAAACAGGCGAAAATGTTGCTGGACAGTGAAAGCTTCGATATTCATAAATAACAAAATACAAAATTAGACTATATGAGGTAAATAACCTGAAGTAAATTGATAAATTATACGAATTCTTTTTTTCTGTTTAATAGTGATCCCGTGACTAATGCCGAACTAATTAATATAAACAGAAGACCATGTGTATATCATAACTATTAAAAAATAATATCAGAATCCAGTACAACGTTTGAAAATTAACATAATCGACGTTGAATCATAAAATTTATTCCTTGAAGAAGTTTGTCGGGGGGTGCGGTCAGCAAAGAACAACATAAATAAACAAAACCATATTTATTTATTTTATGGCGATTTATGTTGTTCTTTGCTGACCGCACCCCCCGACAAACTTCTTCAAGCATTATTCTACGGTCAACTATCTACACCTCATTATAAAATTTATTCATTACTACTGCATGTAAACGGTTTCACCTTGTAGAATACTTTAAAAGACCACTTAATTTTTATTGTGAAATATTTTTATTCAGAAATATTTTTTTTCATGATATCGTGCAATCTGGTATGACTGTATAATTTTCATGTAACTGTATTATTTCAACGTGTGTTAAAACCTGAGATTTACTGGTGAACAATCCTAAATAAATCTTTTATACCAATAAGTATTAAGATTGTCTTTATTGTATTTTATTTGTTTGTTTAATACCAGATCGGTCTGGTGGGCTTTACATGGCTAATGTAAGAGGTACATTTATTTTAACAATTGATTATAAGGGGGTATAGTCTCTTACACATCCCTTAATATACTATCTTAGACATCCCTAACTACATAAAATTTAATAAATAAATAAAATTAAGATAAAAGAAATAGATTAAAATAATAATTCTTAATAAAAGATAAAAGTAAAGTTAATAGCAAAAAAAAAATTAATAATTGACTTCTAATGGTAAAACAAAAGAAAGTAAATTTAAGAAAAAGATGAAGAGAAAAAAAAAGAAAGTAAGATAAAATAAAATTTTAGAGCAACAATAACAGAACTGATAAATATAGAATTTGTAACAGAACGTCCTGCAGCAGCCTGGGCTTCAGTCTTCGGGTTGTGGTTTGGTATCCCAAGTTGTATGTTACTACTCCTTTAACTGTAGGTAAAGATTATCTAAAAATATCTATGAATATACAACTGTGATCAATAAATAAAAGGGAAATGAGACTTATTTATTTTTATTAAGTAAATGACCGTCAAGATTTGTCTCCAAATCCTATGTTATCATAATAGAAATCAGATTAATAAGTACAATATTAATTTATTAAATTTAAATTAGGAAACATTAAAATTAAATTTACATCAACAAGTGAAAAAACAAATTCTGACTTGTGATCAATGGTAATAAATAATAGGTAGTAAAACTAGTAGTAAATGTTACAATATTTTAGTTATAATCTACACCTATCATGTAAGCATTAGTATCTACATACTTCTCTACGACGTCATTTGAATATCAATCATTTATTTTCTCAGACATGATCAAAGAGAGAATCGACACAAGGCCTGATCACATCGCATGTCAGAAGCAAGCTGGTGAGAAGGGGTTGATCCCAGAATCAGAAACAACAGATCAAAACATGTCACTCATACAGGGAATATGAAGGCTATGACATAGTTAGTATGAGACCTTTACTTGGTAGGATATTCTCGTAATAATCGAGATTAATGGTACAAATAGATACAAATACAAATAGATATTGAAGATTTTTGCATTATTTTTAGGATATGCAACCTTATTCATAAAATCCGGCGATTAACCAATTCTCAAATTCTAAAAGCTTGATACCCTTTGGTTTTCTCTCATTTACTAATCTCATTAGAAAATGCTAAAAAATTATTACTTTGAACATTTTTCGTAAAACTGCATATAATTTAGGAAGTGGAAGGAGTATTTGTAATGGGTTATTGAAGTCATAAAGAAGAAATTCAATGGTTTCATTAAACACTTTTCGAAAACAAGCTTTCGAATTGTCCACATTTGTCCAAGTCCATACACAAAAAAATTGCATATAATTAAGGAAGTGGAAGGAGTATTTGTTATTATTTGTAAGTAAAAAGCAATATCAGACGGTACTGATGAGAATGAATTATACTTTCATTTTTTCTTTCAAATACTAATGTATGGTCTTTACAGTAATGGAAAGTATTGTGATCGTGAGAAATTTTTAATTCTAGTTTTCGACGCAAATTCATGTTCAGAGGTTCCCTGAATCCAATAATCAAATCTTGCAAAATGGTCTGTGTGTATGAACAACTTAGATCAAAACCAAAATGTCGTAAGAAAATGAATTAACATGTTTACAGCGGGTATATATGCTTGGGATACGTTAATGAACACAAAATGCCGAGTTAAGCTTAGAAATTCGCTGTCCCAGGAAAGTTTTGTGGAGGATGACTTGAGACAGAGTGATCCTCTGGCTCCACTGCTTTTTAATAAAGCACAGGAAGTAGCTATTCATTCAGTTAGAACTAATCAAGGAGGAACCATTTACAATCGATTGTCTCAACATTTAGCATATGTAGATGATGTAGTCATTGCCGGAAGAACCCGTGGAACAACAAAAGGAACACGTGTCTGTTAACACTTTTTTTTTTTCCATAAATGTTAGTTGTTTTCTTATTATATATGTTCTTTCTTGTTCTCTTGTTTCTTGTTCTTAGCCCTGATGAAGGCCAAAAATTCTGGCTGAAGCGTTGGCACTAATAAATAGGTATTTACTTATTTGTGTTCTTCTCTGATCGCACCCCAACCATTTTCTCCTCATTATAAAGTGGCTTTAGGTTGGTTTAGTTGACACAATTATCTATTTTCCATTAACAGTAATAAGGAATGAATAAATATGAAAGAATATTATAATTAACCAAAGTGTGCCTGATATCTCCCGATCGCAATCATACGTATACAGTTTAGATATATTTTGTTAAACTGTTGTATTTTTGGCTGGGAGAAGGTTGATATTCGTTAATAGTACCTCGAGATATCACTAAATGCAAATTTTCGTAGCAATAGAAAAATAATAAATTATTTCTACAAACTTTTGCCTTCTTGTGTGGTAGTGAATGTTGTGTAATACGCGCACCGCACCATATTGTACAGCACCACAGACAGATAAAAATGTCATTATCATAACATCCTAATCCTAAGCTTTATCAGGATCAAAGGTTCTCGATTTTCAACGTGTGCTTAGCTAGCGATTAAACTTATCCCCTAATTGAAGACTAAAACTCGATGCACGGCGGTAACTCGTGGCACGTGTTGCGCGGCTACTTGTTGCCCGACTGTTCCACTTTGTTGGTCCGCCCAGGAACCAGTTTTATAGCTGAGCTTTAGTTCACTTGTTGATCTTGATGAAGAATCATCCCTCATTGCAAATTAAACTAATATTTATAAATTGTTGGGAATCTCCATTAAATTATTGAAAATGACATTAAAGTTAGTGATCAAAAATCGGTCAGAATTTTTAATTAGTTTTACACATACAAACAAAAAAATTCTTAACTATTATATTTAGCATTTTTTCAATTTGCTTCTACAAGCCCACGCGACGATTTTTAGACGTTGTTCAAAAGTCAACACGATTCCATTAACTATATTGAAAATTATCAATGTATCTTCTTTTAACGTCTACTGAAACTCGATGGTTAAACCTAGAAAATTCAGAAATATAAACTTTTCAAGCACGAGACTGGGAACGAACGCATCACTCTACGTTTCAAGCGAGACGATTCACACCGACCTAAGCATTCCGACTGTAACGGACCACATTCATAGGACTTCAAGAGAGAAGTTTAACGCGGGACCTCCTAGTGTAATAAAATAATTTACTAAACGTCAGGAGGATACCCCACTGGGTGCTATCTACCTCATGCCAGGCCTGGATAGAAAGTCTCATTTGCTGGTTGTAAAGTACATTTACAGGTGCAAATAAAAAAAAATGAAAGATAAAAAAAAACCTAGTAAAGAGGCATGCAGATGTAGATTGAATGAATTCACTGCATATCATCCCCGATATAAAAAATGTACATTATTGACAAAAACTAATCGATAGAATCTCCAAGCAGTGTCAATATTATTGCACGTGGCATACTGAGCAATATTATATCAGTTGTGTATCTCTAAACTGAAAAAATAACTAAAAAAAAGATAAATAAAGTAAATACAAACATACGTGTACCCACACATAACCCTCTAATTGGAAATTAACCTATAAATAATTAATTAGTTTTTTAATATAAACTATTCTTTTTTTCATGAAAATGTCTTCTTGTTATAAAGAATTGCATTTTAAGGAGGCCCGTACGTAGTACATTATGTCTGTTACATCATAATTGTTTCAAATTAATACTAGGTGAAGTGTTTTACCTAATTTCTGTAACGAACTTATTACAACTAAAGCTAAAATTTATTTATTATATAGCTTTTACCGACTTTTTCTAGATAGTGTAAGTCCAGAGAAGGAGATATTTCTTTATATTTTTAAGGATTTATAAAATCTCTTTCAATATAGAAATTCATGGTTCTGATCCCTTATAGATTCTAGACATTTTATTTTTTTATTACTGTATCTTTTCCAAATGCAACACTCTGTTTTGGAATCAAACTATGATAAAGATAATCGAAGATTCTTTAACGAATATCTCGATATTACATTTAGGAGATGGCCTCGAAACCTTATATCGTAAAAATGTTACGATTGTTAGAGTGCTACAATAGGGTAGTTTCTCTACATGCTTGTACTAAACCATTACATCAAACTAACTCAAACCTATGCAAGGTTAGCAATGCTATATCCTATCCTAAACAGAAATTCCAAACTAAAACCAGAAATAACTGTCTGTTAACTTATATTTAAAACAATTCTCAGGCCACTGCTGATGTACGGCTGTGAAGTCTGGGGAGCAGCATCCTCTACGAAAAGGAAAAAACTACAATATTTTCAAAATAAAGTCCTAAGAATCGCAGTTAATGCTCCTTGGTTCATAAGAAATAGCCAATTGCATCGCGAATTACAGATGGAGTCAATAGAGGATTACATCAAAAGACAGTTAGGGCCGCCTATAGCTCAGTGGTTAAGACACAATTTTACCAATTTGATGTCTATTGGCGGTGCCGGAAAAAAAAACAGTTCATGAAGGTCTACTCTCAGTTGCCGACAGTTAAAGGAGCAATGACCTACCACCTGGGAAACCCAATCTCAACTCGAAGACTAAAGCCCACGCTGCTGCAGGACATTCTATTATAAATTTTAATAAATATAAAATTAATCCATAGTTACACTACCTGTTTAATTTAGCTATTCCCCGGTGTAAAAATTGGGGGATATTACCCAAATTAATTATTATACTGGTAAGCTGGTATAATAAAGAATGATTTATGATTTACTGGTAGTGATGGAGTGGACTGTATTTAAATAACTTGATATCATATGGTTTTAAAATGAAATAATCTCTATTCTCTTTAAAGTTTTCTGTCACAATTGGTTGTAAGGTTTGAATAAAGTGATTACAATGTATGTTAGTTGGTTAGTTGTAAATTTGGTTTTATTACATTAATTGATGAAAATTACAGTTTACTTGTTTGATTATATGGAGCTTGAAGGTTGGTTGTGGTGTGAATGTGATTATGGAAGGAGGGTTCTCTCTTCTCATCCTCCTGCCGCCGCGCCTCTCTCGCCTGAGTCGAAGGATTCACTCCCTCATCATTATGAGAAGAGACCTTCTTGAGTTCTGCCCTCTTCTTCTCATGTCCAGGTCAGGATGGCTTCTTTACTGGTACTAGCCCCTTTGTTTTGGGGACCAAGATGGCTGCCCAAGCTTCTTACCGCATATCTTAGCCACTAGCATCATGAATTTCTATTCAGCAGTGAGGGGGCGCCTTACTTAAACACTACCTCTATTTTACTTATTATTATTATTATTCATTTTATTTATTCATTATTATTTTGTTTTTCTCTTTTCTTCTCTCTTCCCTTTTTTCAAATTAACTTGTTTCTTTTTACTATTAGAGGGCAATTGTTTGTTTTATTTAAGTGTACCAATATCATTATTTTTTGTTATTAATTTTACTTTCCTCTTTTATTAAGAAGCATTATTCTTATCCATTTATTTTATTATTATTTTTTCTCTTAATAAGAACATTGTATATAGTTAGGGGTGTCTTTTGTACGAGAATATACCCTCGCATAATCAACTGTTAAAAAAAAAAAAATATAATATAACGGGTATATCAACCATGAAAGGCCCACCAGGTCGATCTGGTATAAAATAAAATTTTGAAAAAATACCGAACTATTATGATATTATTTCAAATTTACTTGATGTATTTTATGTACAGTTGTATACATCAATAAATTAAAAAATATATTTAACCCTGAGAACAAATTAAGATTAATTAAGGAAAATTGCTTAAAACTCAAAGGTTCTACAAAATTTTCAGTGTAAAGATTTGGATCATAACGGTTCATTTAACTAAAAATAAGTTAATTAGAAATTTTTTTTTTATAAAATCATGGAGAGAGGGCATGAAATAAAAAAATATATAATAACTTGAAATAATGAAAAAAAAAAAAGGTGCAATTTTAAATGAAATACACTTGACAGGAGGAAGCGATAAATTCGTGGAAGCGTGGAGAAGATGTTCCTTGGAACTTGGATAGGTTTTTCTACTGCAGGGGGACTAAATTGACAGCTCTCCCAACGTCACTTCTGGCTAGGGTTGGGGCCCTTCAATATTTCTATATCTCCCTGGCTTCTGCATTCGAAGTGGAGGGCATTTCTATCAGCGGTTTAATATGGCTGTTACATCATGGCGGAAACCAGGAGTCGAATTGGAAACTATTGAATCACTATTCAAAGTATTATGTAATTTAAATTTTAAAAAATCAGATAAAATTACATAATGGATTAATATCTGAATTAATTATTTCACATCAGTGTATAACAAATGATAAAATATCGGGATCTTCCTGGATTGTACGTATCTATGTGTTAATTTTTTTCCGTCCATTTTAAAGATTCATTATTAATAATAATTACCCAAAACCCAGTCTAATGCTTGCATGTTTGTTTCTGTTTTTTTAGGTAATATTTTGGGTAATATAGTATGTTATACTGATGCATACACATTCACACATAATCTAAAATTTTCGTTATAGCGGGGTGAGGTTCTTGCTTATACAGCTTCCTTCAAATATCTCCGTTGACCACTAATTTTTTTCTCTCTTCGCAGTTTTGGTTTCTTCTTCGGAAAGCTCCCTGGACGTTATGCTCTTAAGGGATCCTGGAACTATTTCTACGCCGTCTCGACTCAACCTGGCCCTTTCTGGCGTCATGATTATTCAAGAAGGCCAAAACACGGGATTTCTCTAAAATGGAGTACACGACCCCGAGACTTTTCCGTTTTGCAGTATTCGTTATCTCTTCCCGTCTGGTTCTGCCTTCTACGTTCCACAAATACCTCTGTTTCGCACCTTAAGCATTTCGATTCCTTTTATTTCTTCTTTATGTTTTGTAGTTATTATCCAGGACCCAGAGGAAGTACAAATCCGGGCTTGTACACCTTGATTTTGATGTCTTTTCTGTTTAGTAAATTCGGAAAAAAAATTCAGTATTCTACGAATAACATTTTTGTTAGAAATTATTTATTTAACACATATATGAGATTCAAATAATTATTTATTTAGAAAAGGCATATAACTGGAGATGTCAATTACTGTGTTACGGAAACTTAACTAATATGGAGTTCTGGCGATTCTAAAAAAAAAAAAAACTTCGCTCAGCGCCTCGGGATAGGCGTAATCGTTAATAGTCCTAGTAAAGTCACTGGAATAACTGCTACTTTGACAATCACGTGTATACACTATCGTTCACTTTCAATTATTGCGGCAAAGGAGTTAGCCACTACCATGGTGTAACTACTTGATAGTTACAATCATGATACCATTAACTATCAAGACAATTTTACTGTCGATCTGGCGTGATCGCTAATAGTACAAGTAATGCAAGTGGAATAACAGTTGCATTAACTACCATGTTTAACTGTCATATGTATACACCTTGATTGTAAACTGTCGCTACATATCAACCTTACAAAATTCGCACTATAATAAATTCCGAAGGAGGCATTGTTCTAATATATTTATCTAAAAACTTAAAATTGTATCAGGTTCCAAAAAGGAATCCAACGTGGACCCTTAAACAAATCCACCACGGGTGGACACAAATAACAAATGCTCAAAAACTTAAAATCAGAGAGTTTTTCAACATGCTTCGTTTTTTCACCTCCCACGTGACATACGACCGTGAAATAAAATAAAATATATAAATATATATATGTAACTCATCAAATAAGAGAAATGTATTCCACTGTCGTTATACAGACAATCTGTCTAGACAAAATCTTTCAACAGATCTTCTCAAAATGGATAATTAGATTTCGAAACCCGTCCTTGCTAATATGGAGCACAATATTAGACCAAATATTCAAATTGATAAATGCCTACGGGATAGGTAAATGGAGTGACATTGCGCTGATGGAGGATAAGCATTAGGGATCCAATTATAAACTTTCATACCACACTTATTAGGATGTGATGATGGGATGTTACTACAATACATTCCAGGATAAACCAGCTAAACTCATTACTGGTTCAGCCTGCTGTGCTAGACTTGAAATCCATAACTGTGGTGCAGGTAGATCAGCAAACCTATACCAATCCTGTTTTATTATTTTGTTTAAAAATGGGCAGCAATAAACAATAGATAAATAAACATTTTTATTGTTTAAATAAAATACCTTGTATCCTACAATTAATAAAACAATAAAAAGTTAAGTCTCAAAACCATATGAATTCTTTCTTTAAAAGTCTAACGTTTCAACAATCTTCAAGGATAATCTTAAATATAAATTTACATCTCGCATCCAATAATATAAAAACTTTTTCAAGATATTCTGCCCGGGTCAAATTACCATCTTTTGACATTTTTCCATCACATTTTAAAACATTTAATTAAAGATTGACGTAAAAATATTATCACTTCCTTTTCACACATTTTTTTTTACTGATATTCTATGATAAGAAAATGATATTTGTTTTATGTTAAACCGTAATTAAATGTTTTAAAATTTGTTAAAAATTGACAAAATAGGATAATTTGACTGAAATTAATTTGAAATTTTAAAGAAACAATAATGAGTCTCAAAACACTATTTATTTTTTCTCTAAAAGTCCAACGTTTCGACAATCTTCAAGGTTAATCTTAAATATAAATTTACATCTCACATCCAATAATTTAAAAACGTTTTTGCTGGCTAAACTGCCCAGGTCATTAATTTCAAATTAAGTCAAATTATCCCATTTTATCATTTTTCCATAAAATTTTATTACTTTTCATTACAGATTAATTTAAAATTATTATCTGGTCACACAATATCAGGAAAACAAATATTTTGTGTTAAGGATGGAAAAGTGTCAGAAGTGAAAAAGTGTCATTTACCCGAATGACACACATGCCCCTCATAACAGGAGAGGCCCCTCCAAAATGTTCGAAATGTCATAGTAATCTGACCGTCAAACACATTTTTGAAGGATGTAATCACCACAAATCAACTCTGAACCAGTCCGGGATACCAACAAATGTTCCTATGGCGTTGAGAAACGACGAATCCGTAATAGAAAGAGTCATTAAATTGTAACTTAATAATCAGCCTTTAAATATTATAATCATCAATTTATCTTACCTTATTTCTAAAATTATAATAGTTAGTTATCTGCTTTTCATCATCCTTTCCCCACTATTGTTACGATTATTAAACAAATTCTAATCACCTAGCTAGATAATATTTCAAATCTCACAGAAATGAGTCCCACTAGTGCGGATCCGCACACCATACCAAAGCTATTGTGGAACAACTAGGCCTTACCAAAACCAACAACCAACTGGCGTTGATGACCTGGCTGTTAAACGCCTTTTCAAAACAAACAAACAGCGTCAGAAGAGGGTAATATAACCTGGGCAAAGTAGCCTGCAAACAGTTTTTAAATTATTGGATGTGAAGTGTAAATTTATATTCAAGATTTTCCTTCCTCATACAAGACTGAAAAGACAGGAAATTGCTTGTCGATTCCGACTATTGTAACATTTACTAGAAAAACGGTCTAAACTTCCAATCCATTAAAAAAGACTGATCTACATGACTGTTATAAGGCCTATCTGGACCTGAGGAGTTGAGCTTTGAGGCTCCACTAAACCATCGAATTCCTCCCGAATCCAATCCTTACTGTCCATAATCCTTAATTTTCCTTACTTTGTCACAAATCAAGTCGTCCATCAGGACTTCAATGTTCCATATGTTGCCGATTGTTGGCCAGAACCAGATACCAATCCTTCCATGATAAACTACCCAACCACCTAAACCCACTTTTTTCTTGCTTGGCCTCTCCTTCATTACCTAAAATCCTCCAAGGCGTCTGAAAAGAAGATGGCATCGAGATCTTCATTTCTAGAAATGTTATTGGAGTTCTATCAATGGGTAGATTCTCCACATCTTTGTATTATGTCATTATATAATCTACAGCAAATTTACTTGTTGATATATTTTTATATAGTTGTAAATAACAATAAATAAATTAAAAAAAAAAAAATTATAGTTGAGGATGGTTGAAACGTTGGACTTTTAAAGAAATAGTAAGGAGTGTTTTGAGACTTAACTTGAATACAAATTATTTTATTTAAACAATAAAAATCAGAAAAGGCAGGAAATAAAAGTAGAAACACCCGATTCGAACAGGAATAGTCGAGAGTACCCGATCTTTCCCGATTGCATTATGACGTCTTTATCGTTTGTTTTAACTAGCAGGAACAAGATATATATTCTTTATTCTCACGTTATATATTATATTCGAAATACCCTAAAATAAATTTTGTTATTGCAATATAAAAATAAAAATTTTCTGTTTTTAATGTTCGCACTTTCCTGATCTTCGATTTTTCTTTTCCAAAATCACAAAAATAGGGATAACTTGAACACGAGCTTACCAACCTACACAAAACTTAGGGACATATGCAGGGCAGTATGTGAGAGTTTATTCTGCTGTATTAGAAACTATAGTGGAGTTGTCATCCAGCTTCAAATACAAGCAGGTTTTTTGGACCGACTGCCAAAATAATATTGATTATCACAAAATGTAGGAACTTCAATAAGAAAAATAAATTTTTGCAAATTAATGGTTATATGTTTATCACTAAACTCCTTTAACTCTGCCGGTAAAGAAGCGATCAAGAACTCATTTCACCCTCGAACGGGCTCCCCTTGTAGTATAGCTAGCTAATATTATTAAGTAGCCCTGTAATAATAAAAGGTCATAGGGATCATGAATTTTAATGAAGACCATTAGGGGAGCATCATTTATTAATTCAATAGCACTTAGCCTGCTAAAACTATCCCCTTAAGGTGCTTCCAACAATTTATTACATCGGCTTGGAGGGAAACGGCTCCCCTTACCTCTGGCATCCTTCCTGCTTTAAGAAACAATGGGCGCCAGGATTATTTGTAAGCTGAGTCTAAAAAACATTTATATTCCATTCTTGGTTGTATACTTGAAGACCAAAAGGGAATAACTAGGTATTTCAATTTTTTATAAATGTTCATGAGAAGTTTATCTTGAAACCTATTCTTTACATAATAGACATATGATTAAACAGACATTCAAAACTGTTTGAGCTCGTTTTTCTCATACTTTTTAAAAAATCGAGTCCCAGTCTTCATTTATTATTTTACCTTGACTAAAAATTTACTCATAACAATAAATAATATATATGAAAAAAAGAATAGCAAAACGTTTATTTTTAACAATTCTGAGAGCATCATATATATCGTAAAATGTGGAGCGGAATAGCCCATGGTGGAAGTAATTAAGAAAATTATTATTTTTTTTAATTATGTAATATTACATTCTATCTTGTATGGTAATATCATAGTGCTATTTTACTCCATATTTACAAATATATAAGTTAAATGATAACAAAATAAGAAATAGAAGAAAAATAATAAAGCATCAATAAATTAAATAAAATAAAATCTGTACCGTTTAAATCCATGAAGGGTCAGGGTTGCAGTACTTTGTAAGGTACTGTTACTAGACCAATGGTTGAGCAAGGAGATAATTAGGCCAGAATCACGCTCGACCGCCAGATTTTTACCCAATTAAGGGTACCCACTTTATGAGATTGGGTAAACCCCGGAAGGCTTCCGAACCCACAGGGCTGACTCAACGGATACAGGTAACAGATAATAATTATCTGCCACGGCCGGATTCGGATCCAGGTCCTTAGAGTTGGTAGTCCACTGCCTTACCAATGAGCTACTCACTTCCATCATGAATAAATAAAACTTAATAATAAACTAAAAGTAAAATAACATCTTTGGCACAATCATTACTATATACAATATTTATATTCAGCTTGGAACTCCGGAGATCCCGGCGCTTCTAACTCAACCGTCACTGATGTGGAAGTTGTCAACTTCTAATTAAAGTTTTATTGTCATTTCGTATACGAAATGACCCAACTGGCATTTATTTTTCATAACCAATAATTTATATTTTTTTCTTTATAAGATCACCTATGTAATCGTAAACATATAATTGAAAAGGGCGATAAGAGTTTATGACGTCTACGTTGATGTATAACAGGTACTATATGCCACAAGCCATGGTAGAGGCATACCGCAAAATAAGGAGTGATTATACTAACTATTTTTTATGCACTCTTTTTTTTTTTCTTTTTTTTTAAAGGCAATCCACGTCGAAGATGATGTTCGCCTGGTTATCTACAGGTGATCAACCTATTCTAACCATGATTGGGGGTCAAGTTTTTCATTTTGTGGGACCGCCAATTAATGAAAAAGTCAACGCCACAAAGCTGGATTCGAACCGGCACCGTCCGTAGACCTCAAATCGATAGACTAGTGCCTAACCCCTGAGCTACGGTGTTGTCCGCACTTTCTTTAATAACGTTTACATTTAGAAAGATTTAGTGCGGAGAGAAAGTGCAACTTTCTATTTCGGGGTAAAACATTTTTAATTGGTTGGGCTTTGGAACATTTGTGTTATTAAGGTAAAACTTATCAATTTGTATATGAGCTTTTTTTTTTTATTTATTTATTTGTTGATATTTACAACTGTATAAAAAAATACAACCAGTAAATTTGATCATAATGATATAATGATATGATACAGAATGTAGAGAAACTACCCAGTAGTAGAACTCTAAAAACAGTTTACAATATAAGATCACGAGGCCATCTTTTTTTCAGGCGCCTTGGAGGATTGCCAGGAATGGAAGAGGAAGCAAGGTTAGAAACGAGTGGGTTTGGGTGGTTAGGGAGTTTATTATGGAAGGAATAATATCGGGATCGGGCTAGATCGGTTACATAAGGAACATTT
>NW_027113385.1:134089-144030 GCF_000696795.3 Halyomorpha halys
CGGCATACGTAGTGAGGATAGTGTTAGGAGTTGTTGGTATGTCAGCTGTATAGATGGTGTAGAGGATGGGACCGAGAATACTACCTTGAGGAACACCAGCGGATTAAAAATAGAGGAATGAATAGAAACCATTGTGGTTTACTTGGAATAATCTATTAGTAAGAAAGGAGTATATGAGCTTAAAAAAAACAAACTAAAAACCCTAAAGATGAATAATACTTGACCAAGGATTATATATTAGAAGAAGATGGTTGGAGTGCGGTCAATAAAGACCACAAGTAAGTAAAAATTTATTTATTACTGCCAACATTTCGACCAGAATTTCAGATATTAATCAGGGTTAAAAATAAAAAAACAAGATAACAACCATAAAGATAAAATGGAAGTACAGAATGACAAGATACATAAGAAGATAATAGGTAATATATGAACATAAGTAGTATTGAAGAAAATAGATGCACTCTGAAAGTGCACAAAACAAGAAAAAAAAGAGTGGTACGATCGCCCCATGAACTGAACTAATTTAAATGATAAATTGATAACAACAGTTAAAAAAAAGTAGATCATATAAACTCCATGTAAAAATTTTAAGGTAGTAAGTGAATATAAATATACTACTTGGCATACCAAAAAATTAATTTATCATAAGACGAGAACCAACGGTTTTTACGAAATCCAATAAGTGATAAAAAAGTGAATTGTTAAAAAAAAAATAAAAAGTGCTTTATATTTGATAATAGAAGAATTTGATTGGTACAAATATATCACTGCCTCTTGGCTATAAATAACTAAAGCACTCTATTGAAATTCAAATATAATGAATCACCGGCATCTTACTTTGACTACCTTTCCCTACCATCATAGAAAACATTATGGTATCGCCACAGATACGCTTTGTATGATAGCACTGGTATATTAGTGCATATTCTACATTTATTCGGTACACATCATAATGAATTCCAGTCGATTAAATACCAACAAAGCCCGGTTGCTGGTTCCAGGAATCAGCTTGCTCGAAATGGTCGAAGCAATTTCGTTGTTTGTTTTATTCAGTTCTCTTCGACCCTTGATGCTTATCCAAATAATTCCCTACAGGCTCATTAATTTCCAATTAATTGTGAAAAACAGAACTACTGTTTAACGTAATGCTATTGTCGTAAATTAGTATCACTGCAATGTGACTCAATTATATATTTTCATATGATCCTAAGGACTTAAGAAATATAGTGATTTTTTTAAACGAAGTCCATAAAATAACTTTAAGGTAAGGGAAAAAAATTACTATGAAATTCGGCTTAGTCTCAAAAACATTTTACATTTGTAAATTGTGATAACATATTGAACTAGATGTATAAACAAGTAAAATATTAAATTACTTGCATTTAAATTATAAATTATTTATTATAATTTTTTTTTAAACTGGCTAATGAGCGAAAATGGCCGAAAATGTGTTTAAATGTGGTAAGAATAAAGAAGTGATATAAAAGGTGTTATTTATGAAAATAAATATAGGTAATATAAATAGAAAGGTTAGATTCTGCCTTTCTTTAGAGAACAAAGCTTCAAGTAGAGAATACATTAAACCATTTCTTTTCAAAGCATTTTGCTTTATCATCTACTATTGACTTACATAATCGAGAAACATTTTTTTTTTCAATTTACAGGCTAATAATATATTCAATTATAAAAAATACAAAATTGCAAGAAGGTATCATTTGTTTTAATTTGAGACTATAAAAATTTTTTTTATTTAAAAAAATTGTTTCTATAAAAACGTGTTGGGCTCTTTCATATACATAAATTATATATAAAAAAATCCATTTATTAAATAACAATATAACATGAACCATTTAAAAACAAGATGTGATATTATTGGTAGAATAACCATATTAAAACACGATTTTAATCCAGCTGTGTTAATTAATAAAAATGTTTAAATGACGATAAACTGGTGGTTTTTTAAATATATGCACATTTTCATAGGCAGAAAATCTATTTTAATACAAATTCGAGCTTAAATTAGTGCAATTTGCTTTTTAAAAAAGGGCATGGATAAGAAGCAATATTTATATGTGGGATTTTTTTTTTTAATTTCTATAATATGAAAAACGATTTAATGATGTGTTATATTTTTTTTATTGTTTAAAATATTTTTTATTTATTGATAGATATTACAATCTGCCACACAGTTATGGGGAATAAGTAATAGTGATGAATGTTCACATTCATACTAAAATAAAAATGAATAAATAAATGAAAAAAAAAACTCTCCTAAAATATATACAAACAGAAGGATAAACGAAATGAACATAATCAAACTATTTGTATGAAAAAAAAAAAAATAAATAAAATAATGATAAAAATAAAAGAATCTCTAGTCACATTTTCATTCTTATACACAATCGACCTGAGGATACCTGAGCCCACTCTATTCCCCACGTGTGAGGAGTAGAGCAGAGCTCAAAAGATCCCTCTCGCCGCATCACTGGTAGTGAGCCAGTGGAGGCTGAGCAAGTGCGCTAAAGCTGCAAACACTCAACTTGAGTGGAGAATCTGAACATTGCCAGAATTCCAATTGTCCATTTTTATTCTACAATAAGTCTCTTGGTCACTGCCGTTTCAACCTTCTAGGTGGGCTGTAGGGATAGGTGGAACTAGATAAGGTTTGAACCAAAGGATTAGGATGGTTGGAAAGGTATATATGGAATTTATAATGATGTGTATATAATTCAGTAAAGTGATTTGAAAAATTATAATAATAATAGCTGTAATCTTCCGAGAAATACCTGCTTGTTTGTCGAAGTTTGTTGTTAGTTATTTATTTATTTTAACGTATAGCAGGGTCGAGAGCTATTCTATAAATATTGAGGTAAAAATAATTAAGTTTAACAAAAATAAAATAAAATAAGAACTGTAGGATTCGTTGAATAAGTAATAGCCGGCCAATGTTTTCCTGAGTCTCTTCTTTGAGTGTTTCAAACATTATTGGTTCGCATTTCGGTCCGTTAATTAAAAGTTAAAACTTAATATAAGTTAATTTTTTGTTTAGTTTAAAATTTGAATAATTATTTTTAATATGAAATATTATATGCTCCTTTAGATCTTATAATAATAATCCAATGGATTTTATTTGTTTTTAACATAGCACTTAGACCTTTTTGTCCTCAGTAATTTTATCATTTTATTATTTCAGCGTTTTGATTATTTTATGTTTTAATTTTATAGTGTTTGATTTTATTTGGGAGCACACTGATAAGAAACTATGCCACTAACTTAAAAGATCCGGGTTCGATCCCCACTGAGGCAGATAATTTTTTTTGTAACACTGTAGCCGTTAGTCAACTCTGTGGTTTTTGGAGACCTCCTGGAGTCTACCTAGCCTTATAATTTGGGAACCCTTAATTGGGAAATAATCTGGTGGTTGAGCGTGATCTTCAAAAAATCACCTCCTTGTATAACAGTTGTTCTAAAAACAGTGTTTCCGTACAAAGTACTCGTACCCCCTTCATGGCTCATAGTGGTCTACAGTATTATTATTATATTTTATTATATTTAGGCACACTATTTCCCCATCATCACAATATATATTTTAAGCTTGACAATTTTAATATATTAGTTTAATATAAAATTTTTACTACATATCTAAATTAAATATGTTATATATAAGGTAGGTACGTTGGCTTGGTAGAGTATTTAATTTCCTGAATTTCCCGTAAAGGAAGGAAGATAGGTTGCACAAGATGAGAGGAAATAAAAAGAAGAAGGTAAGAGAGAATATTGACGACCACGAAACGTGAACACTTTACTTTGTGCCAATTTACCGACGAGTCGACAGGGGCAATTTATGTAACTGTCAGTTACGTTTCAGCTTACACAAAATGTTCGTCTACGGAGGAAAGTTTTTCAAATGTTTTACCTTTCCGGCGTCTTTTATTAATACGTACTTAAGTTTTTATTTTTCATCACATTACGTATCGAAGGAATCTCAACTGTGTATAAAATACATCTTTCAGTTAAACTACTTCCTAAGAGATAGAAATGCAATAAATATAATAATTATCCTGATTGAGTCAAATGTGTATACGATTTTAAAAATGGCACCAGTTGCATCTGACGTCATCAAAAATTGTTCTATTTTCTCAACATCTGATAATAATTGTCAAGGACAATGTCGGGAACTTGGGGTGTCTAATATTTACTTAACTTGAGAAGTAGGAATTGTGTTTCTACTTAACTTATGAGTGGCAACAAAATTTGTATTGTATGGAAGCGTGTATTCGTCGGAACAACTTGACTATTTCACTCGTGGTAAACATTTTTATTTTCACTATTGTTCAATAATTTGTTTTTTATTTTAATTTTTAACTAAGACATAAATCATGGCAATTTTAGCTATTAGTTTCAACTATAGCTAATTTTTGCCCATCTCTGATTGGCATGAGGGAGACTATTTTACTATTACACTAGGAGATCCCTCACCCAACTCCTCTTCAGCCTGCGTCGAGTTATGTCAGGCATAATTTGTTTCCATTAGTAAAACAAATTTATTGAAATGTACATGAAGTGTGATGTGAAACCTCTTGTAAGTCATATGAATGTGGTTCATTACAATCGGTATGTGTTAAAGTTTTTAGTGATATTTTATTTAACATATAGGTTGAAATAATAAATGTGAGTCCTAAAAAATTAAATTTGACTTACGAAGCACGTATTTTGCCAGAGAAAAGACAATAAAAATTCAGTTCATTTCAGAGGAAAAAGTTCTTACAAACAATGTTTTTTGCGAGACCCTAAATTGAGAAGTACAAATTAAAATTCTGAGATAAAGACTTAAAATGTTTTTTTCCGTCTTCCACTATATTAAAAAAAAATAATACAATCTTAACTACGGAAAACATGTTAGTTACAATCACAATATTTGAGCAACTAGTTAGAGCAACAAACAGATACATTTAATGAAAAATTGCATAATTTGTGAAATTGGGCGGGCAGGGGGTACCCTCTAAATACTTACAAAAATATTCTTAACTCAACCTTTTTTGTATTGCAAAAAAATTGAATTGTATTTGCAATTTATAACTAATAAATTTTGTTTAATAATCAGTTCAACTACAATCTCTTATTTCGAAATGAAAAAATAAATTTATAAACAGTATTACAGAACTATATTTATATAAAAAACCAAGACAAATTTTATAAAAATGTAAATAATTATAACACACATACATTTTGATAACATGGGCGACATAAGATTATCGAATGGAGTTTTCGATCTTGGACAGTCCTATCTAATGTATTACGTTTTCTTACTTAATCCTAAATGAAATCTATTTATATAATGCTAGTATTTTAGCTAGTAAAAAAAAAACTGGTGAAGAACGGAATTATAATAACAAAACACAAATTTTAGTTAATGGATTAGATAACTATTTTAATGTAAGGCCCGGGAGGTCGCCCAATGATTATTCAGGAGGTCATCCGGTCATCGGGTCATCTAAGGACAATCTGAAAATAGTATAAGACATTTTTGTCGCGCCTTTTTTTATCTCGATTATATATTCATCAAGAGACAATACAAGTAGATACATATTTTATTTTATTTAAACCATGAATTAACAGAGAACCTGCTACAAATTTATGAATGCACGGATTAGTATAAAATCCACATCCTGATCATGTCTCAATTCATTATATTAGTTTAATATACCCTTCCTTCTAATTGATCTAATTAGGCGCGAAATGTTTATAGTGTATTTATTGTTCATCGTCGTGACATTTTATAAACATATAAAATAGTTTATGCATCCATAGCCTTCAATTATTCTAGGTTATAAAAATATAATTCTTTTCAAATTCGGAAAACTTAATATTGGCTCATTCATTAATTATTATATACTTTTTACACTAGTTTCACAGCATGAGTTTGCAAATTTTTACTTATATATCAAACTAAATGCTATTAAATATGATTGAAACATATATTAAATATGTTTGCAACATACATTAAATATTTTTCTTTGCATATTACATAATAGATTATTTATTTACTATATATGTATTGGGAATAAGATAGTAAAAATAAAATTGGTCTTTTAATTCCAATATATTTTTAACATAAGTTAAATAAAATGTATTTTAGATCAGCAGATTAATATTAGGTCAGAAGGTTATTGTCATATGTACTAATATTGAAATCAATTATAAATAATATGTATAAATTAGCAAGCTCAAAGGTGCAAAGATTTATAAAATATTAAATACAAATGGATTCTCGATATGGACATTTAAGAAAAATCTTTCCATTTCTGTCCCTCTCACTATTGAAGTTTGTACTTTTTTAAAACTGATTATTTTTATGTAATTTAAAACGGACCTTTGAAATATTCTAGAAACATATTTTTCTCCATTATACTTACGTTAGGTAGGTAAAATATTTAAAACATAAAATGTTGTTTGAAAAATTAAAGACCAAAGGATTATTGGTGAAGGAATTCGAACTTATGTCAATGAGATGTAGACTTATATCATGGTATTTAAAGTTATTTATCATAATATAAAAATTTAGTCTTACGTAATTATTTAAAATTCATTCATTGATAATTGAAAAAAAAAACTTGTTAGCAAATGAGCTAAATTAATATATTTTCAAAGATTTATTTTCGATAGTTTTTTTATTTTATAATAAAATATTGTCTTAAAGTCATAAAAATAAAGTCTGAAATAGTAATAGTTCTAAATCCAGATCATTTATAGCAACGGTAGTTTAAAACTTTGGTGCACACATTGTGCAATGTTTCACTTACCACTCTACTTTAAAACAGAATTCATCATTTTCTGTTTCAAAACACTTATTTATTCATTATTTAGAAATAATAAATCAGGCCATTTCAAGGAAAAAATCACGCCTTTTTATTTCTAAAAACTTCATTAAAATGAACATAAAGTTAAATTGAACTAATACTGATCATCTTCAATCTTTTCATTACCTTATTTTCTATGCTTTTCCTCTCCATAATTTAATTTGTTATTGCGTTTAGATAATCCACAACCCTGCAGTATCTTTTAATAATATCCAGTAACCTCTTTCGAACAGATCCGCTACCTTTGACTACATCCGAACAAACGACTTAGTTGGAATCCTGACACAAGACTGAAAAGACAGGCAACTGCACTTTCAACTATTACAACACTTACTAAAAAATCGGTCTAAACTTCCAATCCATTACAAAAGATTGATCTATATGACAATAATAAGGCCTATCTGGACATAAGGATTTGAGCTCTGTGGCTCCACTAACCTTTCGAATCCTCTCGTATCCACTCCTTACAGTCGTAAATAGTTTGTAAAATCCTTTCTGCTCCTTACTTCGTCAAAAATAAAATCATTCATAAAGGCTTGAAACAAGATCTTCAATCCTTCAATTATAAACTCCATAACCACCTAAACCCACTAGTTTCTAACCTTACTTCCACTTCAGTTCCAGACAATCCTCCGCGGCGCTTGAAAAGAAGATGACTTCGAGACCTAATGTAGAAATTCAATTAGAGTGCTACCAGTGGGTAGTTTTCCTTCATGTCTGTATCACACCACTGTAATCCAAAATCAGATTTACTAGATGTATTTTTATATAAATGCAATTGTATATTTCAATAAATAAATTTATACTATATATAATAATTATATAAATAAATATAAAAGCGTTTAGGTTAACACATTTCTTATCCGAATATCATCTATCTAACATTTGATTTGTATAGTGTATTTTATCTTTATTTTTTTAAAACCTTTAATAAATGCTCCTTAAAACAAAGTTGATTCTGAACTAAGAGATATATAATTATAAACAAAATTTAAAATAAACAAAATTGAAGGTACTAACAACTAAATTTTTGAAAATTCGGCATTAATGTTATTGTATTTTTACGGATATAAAACTAAGCTTTTATTAAATTTCGATTGATTGGCATTGATAAACCAAGTTTAATCAAAACCTGAAGAATTCTGATTGACTGTGTGTATCAATAAATGGAATTTAGTCCGGGTGTGGTCAAATAAAACTCAAACAGTAAATTGGAGTACTATTTTTATTTGAGCCAACGTTTTGCCCAACGTTGCAAGGCTTCGTCAGGGCTAAAAAATATACAAACACTCAACTTAAGTACAAAAAAAAATTAGTGGAAAATAACAGGAGTATACCATGAAACGTAAAATTTAATAAGAAAAATTAAAGGTTATAAACAATAAATGAAAACGGTAATAGTAACATATAAAGAGAAGAAATAATAAAGAAAGTACAAATTAAGAGATGAGAAAAAAATCAAATGAAAATAAATGAGACAGAATTCATGAGACCTGTTTTGACGGAAGTCAAAGTCAGGGTGAACCGTTTGTATTGGGAGGAGTGGGGATGGTAATTAAGTACGTTACATAATAACGAAAATAATTTTAAAATAAACAATGTAAAAAATATTAAAATTAGGTAAATATAATAAACATAATAGAGAGGAAGAAGAAATATATACAAAAATATAAAATAAAATGAAGAAAAAGAAGAAGAAAAAAAATTAAAATTTACATGGATAGAAAAACAAAGAAGAAATAAAGTTAAAATAATGAGATACAATAAATGTAAGTGATTAAGAAAGACAATATACCAAATTTGTGGGGATACAGAGATATGTAAATTTCTATAATAGAAACATTAATAATAAAGTAATTAATATAAGTACACTTAAGTTGGTAACACATGAATATAAATTAAAAAATAAGATACATGAATATAAAAGAAAAAGGAAGGATATATATAAATATAAAACTAGTACACCAATTTACTATTTTAGGAGTTTTATTTGACCACACCCGGAACAAATTCCAATTTTTTTAAAATCAAAACCGTTTAAGCTGTTTTTGAGAAAATCGACAAAATGTGAAATATCGATTATTAAAAGAGGAACTTCCGACCAGTCGATTTTATCGAAGAAGTTACTGTAACATCCCAGGCATATATCTATCTCAAATAAGAAATTTAAGTTTTGTACGACTTTTTGCTCTTGATATTGGATGTTTGCACACATTTTCCAAGATTTGCTTATTTGGACTAGGTCTCCATAGTCCGAAGCGTGTATTTCAGTCGATTATTTGGATTCGACACTTTTTTTCGATTGCAATCCTGTATACTCATATATACTATATATTTCATATTCATATATTATGCTGTATTCATTTACTTATAGGTAAGCGAAATTAACAATGAAAACATTTAGCCAAAATATAGTTACTTGAATAAAACAAACCATTGAAAATGTTTTTAAAAAAATGTCGATGAATTAACAAAAAAAAAAGTATAAAAACTCAGAATATTAAATGTCTTCGTTTTCAGTGTTAAAGCACAAGAGAAGGTTGCTTCAGATAATCCAGTAACAAAACAATTTATTATCATTCCTACTTTGCCAAGAAGCTATGCTATTACTTTAAGGTAGGAAAGGCTTAATAATACCCTTAGGAATATTATTTTGGATTTAATAACAGGAGTTACGATAGGCTTAAAAGCTAAGTGCCGGCGTGGCTCGCTAGATTTGATTGGGCCCTCACCAAGGGCCTCTTCCTCCATTAAGGGCTACGTTCGCAGCTCACTAGGATACCCATTCGGATCAATTAATTCAGGCTTTGAAGTGGAAGGATAGAATATAGGCATCGCGATGGTAGGATAAACACGCATATGGTAACATTAGTCCTTTTGTAGATAATCTAATTGAGACAGAGACTAAACAATTGACTAAAATTACTTTAGTCCAATTTTTTAAAATTGACAAAATTGAATTTTTTGATTTATTTATTGACATTTACAACTGTACATAAAATACAACAAGTAAATTTGAAGTAAGATCATAATGGTTTTTATATTTACTTTTATTTATACTTAGTACATAGTTTATACCAT